>NW_010223833.1:0-5985 GCF_000690775.1 Eurypyga helias
TAAACCACGACAATGTCAAACACCACTGGTCCCAGTATCAATCCCTGTGGTGCACCACTAACAACAGGCCTCACTGGGCCTGACCATTCAGCCACATTTCACATCTAGCACCTGTGTATTTCCAATGAAGGTTTTCAGAAGCAGCTTTCTACACTATACATAGAAATTTACATAGTTCTGGTGTCTGTTCTGTTCTGCTTTCTGGCTGCAGTGTATGCATCCCCAGAAGTTAAGCTTTACTACTGAGTCTAAGCAATGCAGAACAACATGAAGGTGCCAAGATGTATCCTTCTAGAAACATTCCATTTCATTCTTAGTTGGTAGTTACGCTAATTTTGGTCTTTCTGTTCATATACAATTGTGCCAAAGTAGGTGGTAACTGGGTGTGATTTAACTCTCCATCCACACATGAGAGTAAACAAGAGCAACCAATTTCATCCCAGAGAATTTGGATTCATCTGCCAAATACAAGCAGAAAATTGTGAGATGTGATTTGCTAAAACAATTTCAGTAGAAAAAGATTTCTAGCATGCAAAATGAAAGGTCTGATGGCTCCCACTGATTAAGCCTCAACCAAAGTGTTATTGTAGCTCCCATTAACTTGTCATCTTTCTCTTTCAAATTTAAACTGAAGTAGATAATTTGTGTGACTTTTAAGAATTTTTTTTTTTACCAGGTGAATCATGGTTTAATTATAAGGATAATTTGCTCTTAGATATGCTGTCATTCATATCACTAATTTTTAAGTGACCAATCAAAATATAAAATTTAATGTGGTTATCCTACCCTTCAGCTGTGTTTTATTTTCCTTGAAGCTGAATTCACGAATGCTCTCCGAAATGGCACTGTTTGGTTTTGACTCTCTACAATTCTAGATCACTAGTTTAATACCCTGAGCTGCTTTAAAAGGAATCCACATGAAAGTGGTAAACTTCCTTCTGCTATACCAGACAATGGAGTTGCTAAAGGATAACAATGCCCCCTGGGAAGGAAGTGAAAATGCATTCCTAAACTCTTGTTAAGTCAGACCATTTTCTGTATTTGGAGGCAGAATAACAAGAAAAAACATTGGAAAGGGACTTGTCAAATACCAAACACAAAGTGCAACTTATCAAGATCAGAAAAGGTTTTATTTCTATTTGTTACAATTTCAAAGTAAATAGCTTCACAGGGTTAAAAAAAGCAGTAACTTTTAGTGGGAGAAGCTCGTGTATCTGGCAAGTGAGTGTATTTCTTTTTTATAAAGTATACTCTGTAATCCTTTTGTATATGCAGAGACATAAACATATCTATTTGTCAAAGTGTATATATCAAAGCAGTCAAAATAGTCCTCCACATAGGTTTATAAAATGATAGCACATCTTAGAGTTATTGTATTTATTGAATATAGCAAAAGTGACTTTTGAGTATTTTTTTCTCTGCTATACTTTTTACTGAATGATCAACTTTTAATATTAAGAAGAAAAGCTCACAGAAGACAAAGCTGCAAGAGGAGTCATAGATTCCAATAACCCTTTGTCCATCTCTAAGCTTTCAACCCTTCATTTCTTTTATTTCTCAGATGAAATGAAATGCATCAAACCCAGTTCAGTTTCTGCCTTTTAAAATACCAAAGGTGAAAAACAGGGAAGCGTGGATAATGTGGTAAGCAAAAAAAGCTCTGTGAGAAGGGAATCTTTGTTCTGTATCAGCCATTGTCAGAAAAGAAAAGCGGCTGTTCAAAAAGAGAAATGAGAGACTACATTTTCTTTTTAAATATAAGGGATAATAAGTTCTACAAAAGTATATGTGTGATATGTAGATCTTCACTGAAAAATTGCTGTAACAGAGGTAGGGGATAGTGGTGATAATGTTTATGGTAATAGAACAAAAGCAGAAATATTGCACAAGGATACTCATATGAGTGTCACTTGATTAGGCGGTACAAAAAAATACTTCCAAACAACATCTGAGGACAAAAAAACATGGATATTTCACTAAGCCATCAGCAAAATTTAAGTCAATGGCTAGATTTTTGCTAAGATCAGCTCTTCTGCTTAACTGCTACACTCATTTATGTACTGTCTCTAGAAAGCTCCCTTACCAGTTAAGACTTCCTATACATTTGTTGCAGCCTCTTCATCAGCCTGACCTTCAGTTTCTAGTGTTGGAGGTACACACAGAGAAAATTTAATTCTCATTCCTGAGGCCTGCTGAAACTCATGTCTCTCTGGGGACCTGACTCTGTAGGCCTTACATGACTTCTCTCACAGACCGATCCTATGTTCTCCTGTCATATATTGGGATATTTTTCCTATTTCTGGCCATTAATATTCTCTGCTTTTAGCTATTGTCCTTCCCTTCATCCTTCTTTTCAATGGACGTGGGACCAAATCTCATCATAGACCCTTCCTAAAGGCACTTATCTAAAGTCTCTGCAGCATTCCACATGAGCTGGTTCTGATTTTTCTGCTATGTATGGATTTGCATAGACTTCCTATCACTTCTTATTAGAACTTTGTCTCCCCATATTGCGTTTGTGGACACAAAAAATCAAGTTTCTTTTTGTCATGTACTTGTCTGTATCTTTCATCCTCAGTGAAGTGACCAAGTTCATGTTCATATGTAACACCGGGCTTGGTACCACTGAAACAGGGTCTTTCTTAGTAGCTAAATAGAGCTATAATTCTCCAGAGGCAGAGAATAGAAGAATTCAAGCTCTTTGTTTATGCCTAAACTTACTCCCTCACCAATTTTATTATTAGTTAATGGTCCCAGATAGCAAATTATCTCAGTACTGAAACTAAGAGTCATGACTGTCTATTTAAGCTTGTCCAAAATCTCACAACTAGCTGTCAGACAAAATGGAAATGCTATTCCTTGCTTTTGCACCTTGGTTTTTGGGGGTTTTGGAGGGTTTGGTGTTGGTTTTGGTTTTTGGTTTTTTTTGAGCCAAAGATACACAAGCAAGGCTATATAGTCACTTTATTAAGTGATTCTAAACTATCTTTTTGTACATCACAAATAATTTCATGGGACCTTATTACATGTTGCTGAAAACGATATAAAAATATGTGCATATTCTGGTTATAATTCTTACTTTTCTCAGGTAATAGCTGAAGTTGAACATCCGCTAAAATTCATATTGATTCTACAATGATCTAACATATTGCCTTTCTAGGATGAATCAGTCAATGTAAAAGGACTTCAGAGATAAGCTGTTATTGGGCATAAACAGGAACAGAATACCTTCACACTTCTTCCATTTTATCTTCATTTATCAAAATTGGGTATACAGCTACTTCTTTTTGAAAAGTCCTCTGGCTTCTCTTCAAACCTCCAAACAAACAAAATATATGTGTAGAGAGTTTGTTTCATGTTTTTAGTGAAATTCAGTGGGTTGATACCGGAAGCTTTATTGTTTATACATTCTTGGTGCCTCTTGGAACTTAACAAAGATTTGATTCCTCAACCAAGCTCAGCCAAGGGTTGTTCACCTTTACTGAGCTCTCCATTAAAGCACTCTTCAAAATATTTCACTATCTGTAACTTCATTTCTGTGTAAATGTATATTCTATTCATGAGATAATTCGATTTTTTCTTTCATAAATCTTTGTTGTTAATATTCTTACCTCCACACGGTGATATCTTCATAGAATGACCTCACCTTATTAATATGTCTATCCTGTTCCATCTGCTCTCCCAAACTAGGCAAGTCTTGTCATTTGCATTGTTTTATCGTCTCTTGGCATTGTTTTATCTTGATCATATTCCTTAGCAGGAGTCTGACTCCTGTACACATGCTGATCTTACACTGCTGGCAGAGTGTAAATAATTAACCTTTTTACCATCAAGTTTTGCCCACAAAAACAGCTTCAAAAGGCATTTACCTTCCTTTACACTTGCTCAGAGCACAGGAATCATAGTCTGAGTCTCTTTGTTGAACTTATTGCACAGTGGTACAAGCCACATTGGCATCAACCAGAGTTTCAACCATCAGTCTGATCACAGAGTAGAAGTTACATTTGTTTCATGATGGGACCCAGAATCCAGGTAATACTGAGTTTTATCACTCTTTCTATTTTAATATTTTAAGCAGAGAAGCAGCTGACTTATTTTTGGCCAACTGTTCCTTTCACAGGTATCCTTCTGTTTAACTACAGTGTACTGTAGAGTACTAATGGTAGTACTAACAAGCCCTTCATCTGCTTAGACATAGACCCATGAAGTAAACCACTTCTCTGTTCTTCCCCAACATTTCTAGGTAATTAGGTTTTGAAACCAAGGGTGCAACATGGCTTTCCCTAAAGAGAATGTGATTTTCACCTGGGATATTAAAGCAGCAGAGACCTGCTGACATCACTTTATTTCAGCTGATGATCTGGCCCATTGATTCTTTATTGAGACATTAGTATAATCAGTCCCATTAATATCTTGCCAGAAGGCACTAATCCTACTTTTACAGCTTATTGTTTTTTGTAATTTTTTCAATTGTCTTTGCTGCTGATTGAAAGAGGATGCTTGCGTTACTGATTTCAATGAGGCTTAGAGGAACAAAAGTGCAAAAAACCCAGGCTTGCATGTGGAGACACTTCTGAATTTGTAGTATATTTGTTGGTTCATCTAGACTACATTTGTGAGGGTGAATTGCTGTGTGTAATTTGGGACAATTCTATGAGCCACTTCTGCCATGCATAATTTTACTAGCAGATAAAATTGTTCTATATAAAACTAGAAAGCCTCATGCTTTCCTCCACTTGTCTGATTTAACAGGCAAATGTATGCAAAGAGTGAAAAAATGCAAGTGAAATAATGTTTTTTGAAAAAACAGGGTATTATTCAATAAGCAACATAACAGATAAACATTGTCCAAGCACAAATATTGTAGGACAATAGAATGATGCTGCTGAATAAAAATTAATTGTTTTACAGAAACAGAGCTGTTTTCTGTGTTGTTCTGCACTCCTCTGTTCTCAGTTTTACCCCTTTTTCCTTCCTGACTCTAATCAGACTTTTCCTCTGTATGGGGTGGATAAGCTCCTCATTGCTTTTAGGTTTTCTTCCCTTTTTTCTCCACTTCTCTTTTTCTTCCAACTACATCTGGATTTATCTTTATTAAATTATAGAATGATTTAGGTTGGAAGGGACCTTAAAGATCGTAAGTTTCAACCTCCCTGCCATGGGCAAGGACATCCTCCACTAGACAAGGTTTCTCAAAACCTCATCCAGCCTGTCCTTGAAGACATCCAGGGATGAGGCATCCACAGTTTTTCTGGGCAACCTGTTCCAGTGCCTCACCACTCTCTCCGTGAAGAATTTCTTCTTGATATCTAATCTAAATCTACCTTTTTTCAATTTAAACGTGTTACCCCTTGTTCTGACACTCTAGACCTTTGTAAAAAAGTCCCCCCCACCAGCTTTCTTGTAGGCCCCCTTCAGGTACTGGAAGGCTGCTACAAGATCTCCCCAGAGCCTTCTCTTCTCCAGGCTGAACAAGCCCAATTCTCTCTTCATAGGGGAGGTACTCCAGCCCTCTGATCATCTTCGTGGCACATGGCCATTGTGTGAAGTAGAAGAAAACAAACATAACAAGTCCTAAGAGCAAGTTAGGAAATTCTGCAGTCTTTCACCGAATGAGTTACCCTCAGAAGAGGTAAAATAGCATAATTTACTGAGTCGATATAAAAATAAGGTCTCTGACCATCCATAGTTCCTTGCCACATCTTACAGCACTCATGCTTAGAAAACATGGGACACATTTCTAACATAGTGATACATGGCTTTCCCACTAACAAGGTCAACTATCCATCAATTTGAGCTCTGAGTCTCCCAGATTGCACCCATACCATGCAGACTGCCATCCAGGATCAGAAATATTTTCTCCCCACTGAGAACTGGAGTAGGGTTTTCAGTCTTCCTCAGCTGGTCTTCAAATTTTATATACTAATAACCAGCAAAAAACAGCTAACTGTGACTGAGAACCTTATTAGTGTTAAATTGGTAGGG
>NW_010223833.1:6002-45670 GCF_000690775.1 Eurypyga helias
CTTTCTTGCAGAATACCATAAATTCCTGGGGAGGCAAGTGAGGGACATCTACTAGTATTTGATTAATTTCTCATTTTGGTGAAATGCAGCAAAAGTCGGACAATTCAACTGTAATACTTCTGACAGCTGCAAAGTATGTCACATGGGACACGTATTATTTCACAAATAGGTTTCTTCCCAACCAGCGTGGTGCTGAGTGTATTCAGCTCTGAAACTAGAGAACACATACATCACCTTTGGGTATGACCAGGTTTTATTCCCAGCAGTATCCTGGCAGTAGGTCATGGTATGAGTTTTGTCATAACAGGTTTTCACATAAATGCAGCAGAAAGATATATGGCTGCATATTATTAGTTGAGGCCCACTGGGAAAGCAGTTACACAGACACCAGCCAAAACAAAAAATAAACTATCTATAAAATGTCCTATATTTTGATAGCTTACTTCAAAATGAGAAAAACAATGAAAGGCACAGTTTAAGCCACCACTTCACCTTTAATTTATATTTTTGTACCAGTCCAGGTGTCTTTCCCTAAAAAAACTAGGAATAGAAATAAAATAATGATGGGGCATGTAAATATGATGAGCATTTTCTTGGGGGGAAAAAAAAACCCCACATGGCATTTTAACAAAAGTCGGTAACGAAACCTGATGTGCATATTTTATTACCTCCTTGTCATAGTATAGCCAGGTAAATTAAGACAGTATTTACTGACTTAAAGGTATTTTAGTAAAGTATTTGGACTGCTGGACTTTTTGCTTAAGGGCCGAATGGAAGGATCTTCAATATATTTTCAGTGTTATTATAAATAAAGTGAAAGAGTTATCTATTGATTTATCTCAGATGTTTATGTTGTAAAGTTGTGGAGAAGTTTTTTGAAATCATATACACAAATATATATGATACAATAAATGACACTTGTCTAATACAGCTGCTAAGTGCTCCTCTAGGAACACTGTGCCTTTTTCCTTAGACTTAATGGAAATTTGTTACATTCAGCGAAGTACAGTGAAGTGGAGACACCAGTTTCTTTCTTAAATGGGGGAAAATATGAGCCCCGTTACCTTTATATTTTATGAGTTGCTTGCTCTTTAGTGTTTGGCAAGACAAATAGAATTACATAGTGTGAGTGACTCAGAACAGAACTTCACTATCAATCACATGCCTGACTCTGCACAAATTCTCTAGGGCATTCAGGACATTTTGCTGCCTATGAATATTTCAGACAAGATGAATCCCTAAAAGACTCGTGATGGATTAATACTGGAAGTAGGACTTTTTCTTGGTTTATAGCTGTTTGACAAAATACTATTGCCTCTACTGTTCTGCAGTAGAAGCATGTCTCTTTAAATGAAGGAACCAACCCAGGGGAATATTGCTGACTCCCCTTATCACAAGCCATTTGAAAGTAATGATATTTAATATATTAATATTATATGAACTACAACAGCAGAAAATGGAGAGTTGTATTAGCTTCTAAGCCTTTAATATGACACTAATGAAAGTGAACTACAATGGATGCTTTAATAAAGCCACATCAACAGCCAGAGTCATCAAAAAGCACAGGCTTAGGGCCTGGACCTGTTGTAAATCTCCAAAGGTTCCCCAGCAAGCACTATGGGAGGACAGTCCTCCACATCGTACAGGCAGATTCTCTAACCCCAATAAAACTATGTGGCTGTTGACTGTCTTTTCATAACGACAAGCTGCTTTTCTTGAAAACTTTTAATGCCAGAAAGTTTAGAAAGGGACAATTCTATATACAGAAATTACTCTGATTACTCCAACATACATTCTTGTCACTTCCAAAATGCATATGGTGGAGACTTGCTCTGTAAACACATTTACCTGCCAAAAGACCTCCAGTCACTGCTGCAAACAAAGCCTCCAAAATCCTTAAGATACCTTTGTCAGTAGCAATCTTACAATAGAAAATTACTTTATTTTGATTTTATGTTGACATCTGATTATTTGAGAACTAAAATTACAGATTTATTTTTAAAAAATTTTACTTCTGTTCCTTCAAGCATGCACAAGACACTTTTCCAAAACTAATAGAAGAGATTTGCTCTGATTTGCAATGCTTTCCTCACATTTGGGAAATCAGACATACCATTTAGTGCATCATTTTAATCAAAATACAATTATGCTGGCATCTGATTAATTTAATTAATTATCTGTCCATCTAAGTACATTGAAGGCATCCCTTAGTAAAGTATATATTTCTCTAATCAATCTACAACAAAATACAATTATCATAAGCCAGGTCTATGGAATCATGTTATAGTTGACAGACACTATACCTTTACTACCTTGGACACTATACCTTTTCTGCTGAAATTCCTCTTGATTTTAGCTCATCTCCAGCCTTAAACTGTGCTTCCAACTCCTGTTAAACAGCTGCTATGTGCCAGTCTAAGGACAGCTGCATTTCAATTCATGTGAAAGAATTCCTTTATCTCACATGACTACCTCTCCAGGTTGTTATAAGTATTAATTAAATTTTGCAGAAGGCTTAGAGACATTTGGATGCCTGTATTATTAATTACAACCTCATGCTAAAAGCAGATATCTTCAGACTTACACAAGTACCCAAAAAGGTCATATGTGCCTAGGCATTCTTGAACTTTGCAGGAGTTTTCACAAAGATGTGCAATTTGGAGATCAGGCGTACTTTCAGTCAGAACATGAGCCTTTACATAACAGAAAGAAAATACACCAACTTTTCTCATTTCAGACTTTGTCAAATGACAGAATATTTTTCTTTATTAGCACAAATATTAAACATGATCTAACTAGTATCACTGCGGTACATCTGTTGTAGTAATGGATGTGAATTTTCCAACCTATTCTCTCATTTTGTTGTAGTAAGAATAAAAAGCCCAGCCCATTAACAAGAACAGGGTAAATGATCTCACTTCATCATTTTCAAAGGACTGATGGAATATGAAATGAGTTTCATTGCAGTAAAGCATCAGAGTATTACAGAAATTGTTTGAAAATACATAGATAAATGGACAGATATACATATAGATAGTTGGCAACTAGATTTGTTTATATATGTGTCTGCATGTATATATGCGTATTTAGATTTAGATTTTAATGCAGAAATAGGACAATATTGTTTAACTTTCATTATTTATACCTGTGACATTGTATATGTCCTTACCAGACACATACTCATCCCGGGAGAAATCAAGTTGATATAAGTACAAACTCTTGTTTCCACCAGCTGAGGATCTGGCACTGCATGTGAGTATGTGTCTATGTATGTGTGTACAGAAATATATGCATCTATAGGTACATGTACCAATATATACCATAAGGAAACTTGGAGTGAGAGCAGTTTAATCAGTTTAAAACAGTTTTTGTTTTTCCATTCTAAAATAGTCTATGCCCTTTTTATGTCTTCCAACTTCTTTGATGTAACAGGCAAAAAGCAAAAAAACCAGAGATAATCCATGAGGAAAAAAAAGTTTTGAAATTACATTAATGTTTAGTTGGTGTTAAAATCATGGTTAAAATCATGGTTTGACCTGCAGTATCTGGATTCCTCAGAGACGTTTTTGTGTCTTCCCAACAAATGTTGCAGAACTGGTGTCCTCACAATATGCTACACCAGAGAAGCCAAGAACTCCTGGTGCTTGTACAGTGTTTCTGGACACAAAACCAGGCTTGTTATCTTTTCAGGAAAAAATAATTTTATTTAGCTTTAAAATTATAAAAGGCACCTACAGGCTATCCTAACATATTCCTTACAAAATACAGTCAAATACCAACTTTCCCTTGGCACATGATTAAAAGACCGAAACTCATCACAACTGGGTCACAGGATTAAAACTCACAGGCAAATGAGGAAAAATAGGATTGTGGGGTTCTATGAAGTCTTTCTTTTAAGAAAACTAAGAAATAACACCATAAGTTCTTCTGTAAACAATGGGGAGTTAGTTTTCAAAATTGTAGTTACATGTTTAAGAAGTGCTAAATATGAGTTCTATGCTTCTTTATGTAAAAATCTTATGATGGTTTCACCAATTATACACTATTTTTACATAATACTTTGGTTTTCTTCAGCCTGCTCACACATGGAAGGAGAATGAGACTTACACAAACAACTATGAATCTTAGTGCATCCTAATTTCCATGAACAAGATTTTGCAACCTAAACAATATTTTTTTTCCTCCTACTCTTAGGTGTTCCACAACATAAATGCCTTTCACATCATGACTTGCTCCTGGACCCCTGTCCCTTAGGGAGGAGCCAGCCCATGTTTCACCCTGACAGAAGGGTACTGATAGCCCTAAGACTGGGATGGCTGCCCCTGGCAAAAATCACACTGAGTTATGAAGGTCATCAAAGAAGAATTATGTTCAGATTGTCTTATCTTTCTAATCAAGCAAGAATATTTTGTGTTTAAATAATTACGGTCAAATCTGTTATCTTTGTTCACCTAAGATTCCCACACAATTAAGGAAAAATATGGAGACGTTCAAGAAATATGGCCCAAAAAAAAAAGAAAAATATGCATTATTAATATCAAATTATAATCAACACTTTAGTGTTAAAATACAAATGTAAAAAATTCAATAAAAAGCTTCACCGGGATAGAATATAGTATTTTAGACACGTAAGCACCAATTTTCAAGACGGAGATCATCTGTCAGGTGTAAATATGAAATGATCCCCTATTTCCTAAGAAATAGGAAATCCAAATTTTAGCTAAGAAAAAATTATTTCATTTATATTTCACTAAAGTTAATCAGTACAGAGCAAGAAGAAAATCAGAAAATATTTTTTACAGAATCTACCATGTAACATTGAATTGTGACTTTTTTAATACTGTTCTGGGGATTCAATGGGTTTTAAGGAAACCTATGTTTTATGCACTAAACATGGTAATGTATCTCATTTCTCATAGTCTTTGAGATTCCTTCATATTGCAGTTATCACTAATTCTTTATAATAACGAGATAATTTTGTTTACAAAACCATAATCTTGCAAAACATTTGCATCACTAATGTAATTAAGTACTTGTGTGCATGCTAATGTCTTTTACCTAATCTTAGGTTAGCAAATTTTCAATTCTTTGTAAGGTATAGAATTATAATTTTCTCCTTTTAGTAAGTTCTTCAGGGTTTAATGACAAAAAATAACTGGGTGGCATTAGTATTTTCCAAGAGACAAAGAAATCTAGGCTGCAGGAAATTATCCTGCTACAAACAAACAAAAAAATTTTCCATGTAAATTTTACATGACTAATGCTAAGTATGTGTGGAGCTTTTAAGAAATTAAATTGCTATGCTATGTTGAACTATCATTTCATGCTCCAAACTCAGATAAAGTGAACAACTGTTAATCAAATACTACTGATCCAAGACCCATTGATGCTGGTAGGAGATGCACTTGTTTGGCAGTCTATTAAAGTGTAAATAGCACTCTAGAAGCATAGGCTAAAATGCAACTCTATTTGAAATGTTCTGAATTGAGACTAGGTGCTGTCTGTTCAAGAAATTACTTTTAGGCATCTGTGCCATACCCTAAGGTGGAATACCTTCTCATTGTTATATTTAAACTCATGTTTCCTATATAGATCTTTCATTAATCACTGCATAAGAAAACAATTGGCCTAAGCCAGAGAAAATGCAGAATAATTATCACAAAGTGTTCAGTCTCCTGTGGGACTGGATCCTCAATATAGCTAAAAAATAAGCAGCTAATGAGGCTTCATTAGAGAGTACCCCCTCAGTCTACATAATTTACATTTATTACAAAATAAAATACAGGTTGGTTTGGTTTTCTGAGTGACCCCTTTCCATATTTTTATATACGAAAGTCCTAAACCTGCTTACTTATTTCTCCACAATAACTTACAGGTAATACTTTAAATACTTGTCCTTTGCCACACAGTCATTAGGAAGAAATTGATTACTAAGCCATATCTTCTTTGTCTTAGAAGCAAGAGTTCCTAGGGTAGGGACGTAAGTCATATAAATAAAACATGATAAACATATTGGCAAAGTAGCAGAAAGAAGTCTCAACTCTTCCAGTATTGTCAAGTTGTAATCAATGCAAGGGGTGAAGAAACAGTATTTGAGGGACAATAAACACCACTTTAGGCCACCTCTAGCATTTCCTAATAAATGACCTAATCAGAAATATTTCCAAACTGAACTCCTTCTCCAGTGCTTAGCCCAGCTCTGCTGGAGACCAAACAGGTGGGTTATGTGTGTTTTTATTTCCTCACGGTGCCTAGAGTATTTGAGTGGCTAGAAAATAACTCAGGAAAACTTTCTTGTTCACATAAGGTCTTTTATTTGTGTAGTTATAGCTATAATTACTGCAGCATTTACTCTTTCTGAACAATTTTCGTGACAGGTCCTAGGCAAGGTAGCTCTTACTGATTTAGTGTTTCTGCAGATGGAAAGGTTATATACAGTTAGACAGAGATTTAATATTACAAAATCAATATTCATAAGAATTTGTGAGGATTTTAATGTCCCAAACATAACATTTATCTTTCGTTAGTCACTAGTAGTGAACACTTTGTGAACAATTTCTTCTCCCAAAGTGTTTGCCTACTATAGGTACAAAGCCTCACATCTACATTCAAATGTCATTTGTGAACTAGGATAGTCTCTTAATCATTTAATACTCATTACCCAAACATGTTTTCTTTCTTCTCCTGTTTAAAATAGTACCTAATTCATGTACAAAATCACTACCATGTTATCTGAAGGATCAGATAGTCTTCAAGAATTAATATTAACAGTGGACAGGACTGAACTGTGTTCAGTTTATTACTAATTATTTTTATTTCCAGAGACTGCTCAAGCAATAGGTCACATCACTGCTCACAGAAGCACAGATTTTGTCAGAAAAGGGGACTACTCAATTGCTTAATAAATTACTAACATCAGAAGGGGTGATAAATTCTGCTGCATACTGGAGTGTCATAACTTTCAAACACTTGGCTTTATGACCTTACCATTGTTGCCTTAGCATCTTTTTTTTTTTTTCTGTAGAGTTTTATAATGAAGAATCTTACTGATTATTTAGATCTTGTCATATCCACTTAGAGTGTACTTAAGTATCCTTCAGGCCACAGTGAAGCTATATTCATCACACTGTAGAAGTGGAAGACAAGTGCTAAAGATTCAGTAAAGGCAAAACATGATAAAACTGCAACTTCTATGAAGTCCATATGAAATTTAAAAATTGCAGTATAATTTATAACTTAATAAAAGCTGTTTTAATAAAACATAACTATATTTATGAGCCTCATATTAATGCATTAAATAAATTATATCATCAAACTATTTAATACTGAAGTATTAAATAATAACCCTCAAATAAGAAGTCAAAAATATACTACTATAACACCAGCATCACCATTATACTGTTGTAAAAACCATGGGTCCAATTTCCCACATTGTGAAGTTAATAAAGACTATATTTGTGTTCATAGAGCACATTTCAACATTTCTTTAGTTTCTTTGATGCATGCAGTTAACAATCAGTGAAAAATTAAGATAAGCTTCAAGACTTTTTTTTTTTCCCATTGAAGCCAAGTGAGCCAAGTCTCACTGTTTTCTTTTACTGTTTTGCACTATTCACCACACTAGCAATTTTCTCATTTGTATCTTCACAAAAGCCCTATCAGAAAAAAAGACCAGGGAAATTTATGATGTTTCCAAAATGAGAGTCCAGTGTCCAATTCCCTATTTGTTCTTCTCTCTCCTGCTGTTCTCCTTTACACTCTTCGCTGTCACTGAAGACAGAGCAGCCCAGCCAATGTGATCTTCTCCCCGAAGTTTTCTGTCACAGCCCTTGGAAAAGCTTTCATCCTCCCACATAAAGGAAAGGGCCTCTGACTGAAGCAAAAACAGCAAACTTGCTGTTTCACATCAGATCTTGGGCAAGGAGAGAGCATCGTGCAAGAAGAAAGAGGCTGTGTATCAAAGCACTCACACAGAAACAGCCTAAGAATCATGTATGTTCACAGAGCATGGCTGGTGTGGGCTGACTCCTACACTGATCCTGGATGCTGTCCTTTCATCAGACATTAAACAACACAAAGGGTGGAAAAGAATGACAAATCCTACAAATTAGTGTAGTTTGTATGTATACATTTTGAGAGCCTAAGCGTCTTAAAGATAATCAGATCACTTGCTTTACACCTCAGATGCTAGGCGTATTTTTCATTACACACTGCAGCTTGCAGTCCCCACTTCAATCCCTTCAGGATTGTCTCCTTTTAGAGAAATGAAAAAGCAATACAAGTTGTAAAAATCCTGGTTATTCAGACGTGCATGCAGAAGCTGATTTATTTTTAATAGAACTACAGTACTTTAGGTTTAAATCATATTAATGTAAAAGCATGTTTCCTAGCCCATTAAAGCTTAAATTGTGCAGATTAATATAATACTTCCTCTGCTGCTCTGTTTTGGAAAGCAACCAAATTGGAAATTCAGTTCAGTCTGAAACAAACATATTTTTATTATTATCTTTGATATAACTGGTCTTGTTACTAACAGTATATATTGCCAGTGTAATTTGAGGCAATTGAAACAAATGAGGGTATAGTTATGCCAGATAAAATATAAGACCGTTTCATTTCCTCTATGAAATGTCAAAGTTTATGATTCTGTGTCTAGAATAGAATAGAGTTGAGATAACCACTACCCACACACCACTTTCATTTGTGGGTTGCAGAGACTCCTTGATCTGTGCCAATAGATTACAGTGGTATGGTTTTAAAGAGCTCATCATTTATATAAGAAGACAAGAGTTGAAATGAAATTGTGTAGAGGAAAACAGCCCTCATAAAGTGAAAGAAGCCCAAGATAGCTGTAAGGTGACATAACATCTATCAGTGAAATGAAACAGCTGTCTGAGGCAAGACAGATAAAAAGTAAATGACTTCAAAGCAGAGGAGGAAAGTCAGGACCAACCCTGGATTCCTCAGTCTTAAGGGAAGTCCATGATGAAGAAAGGGGCTTGCATACTGTACATAAGATTTAAAAATTTTCACAGCTGGCAGCTGTTGGACAAGTATTGGAATAGATGGTGCGTTGCTGGGATTCATTATGGTAATCTTTGTCATACTTTGTGTTCTTGGTATGAATATGACAAATCAGGTTTTTTAGAGACAATTTAGAAATTTTTGAAAACATCATTCAAAGACATATCAAAAACTTCTGAAACTATTTTTTTCCACAAAAAAACCCAAACCTCTCTTAAAGATACAACGATTATATGAAAAAAAGAATTCATTATCTGTCTTAAACACCAAAAGTCATTACGAAAAGTTGAAAATCACTGCTGAAAGATGAAATGTTAAAGTACTTTGGAGTTGAAAGTATTGGACTGCCAATTAAATAAGAATTAGTGCCTGTTTCCTTAAAGTTTCCCTGAAATTAAGCAAGTGAACAAGAACTAATGTAGTCTAGCCTGGAAGAAAATATAATTTTTAATTCCCTGCAGCAGATCAAGCAAAATAATCCTATTTCAAACATTATGTCGTTAGAGTTGATCAGGATGATTAGTTTTGATTGGGCAAAAAATAGCCTAAAACCACAGTAAATTATCTGTTCAGATGGAATAATTGAGAGAGCTTAAAAATTGTTGTCGGGTGTTGGGCACTTTCATGCAAAGTGAAAATTGTGCACTTATAACCATGTTTTATGTTCCTCATTATCTGAAATCTTAATTCCCTACATTTGCACGTGAACTTTAATTTCTGGTATAGTTATGAACACCTACCAGTGAGCAGGTCCATCATAGCATGCGTAAATAAAAAATGAAGGTGCTTGAATCCTTCATAAATTTAAGAAAGATATGATTAGAAATGCTGATTAACACCCAGGAGGTGTCTGACTGACTGTGTGGAAACAACACAAGTATTTTGCCAGTCATCAGCCCTACCAGATGACAGGAAATAGTATTTAAGGTGAAAGACTTTGTTTATTCTGTTCTTTCTTGTATTTGTGCTGAAGTTGTTTTTTGCCAATTAAATTGGCCTACAAGCTATTCATAAATACAAATGTAATTTACAAAATTCAAGCAATGTGATATCGTAATAGAAAGAAAATTTCCTAAAATAATAGCAAAGAAATATTTCCACTACAGGCTAATATAGAAATAGTTATTAGCTGCAGTAGTAGCATAGCCAATTTGCTAAAATACTGGGAAAAACTGGTCTTGTATATGAATAATTTATTATTTAAGGTAAGACAACAGACAGAAGAAAACTACAGCTACAAACCAAACAGGCTAGGCCTTATGGACTAGAACATGCTACTGCTATTTGCCACATTGCCAGTGGGGTCCAACGTGCAGCTTTGGTTCAGCACCCTCCCCAGGCCATGTATGACATCTTACTGGATTTAACATAGGCCAAGGAACAGTCCCACCAGGTAGTGTAGATGCAGCCAGCCTATTGTGAAATGTTAGTTTAGCTGTAAGGATGTGACCTGTAACCTGACAGCTGGCCTGAAGTCAGAGCGGTGTTCATGGTCTATCTGGATTACAGGCATGTTTTGCTATCATGAATGTATTACTGAAAAACTCAATGGTTAGTGATAGTGTGGCCTCCAAAGCAAATTACCCTGTAAGTACTACTGTAAGAGAGAGGGGGTGCATGCTCTGTCTTCAGAAACATTTACCACTAAAGCACACCAGGCTTGGAGGATGGAGAAGATTATCAGGATTGTCAAACAGGGGAGATACTACATTTTTGGGGCTGGCTTTGCTGTGTGGGTCCCTGCTCTGAAAGCCCACTGCTGATTTATCTGTGAGACTGGCACCAGAAAATAACCACTTTTTTCCAGCCTCCATCCTTGACTGACTTGATATGACCTTAACTCATCGAAGAAAGGTGGTAATGATGATGATGATGATTAAAATGTAACTGTTCAAAAAGAGACAGCAAGAAGGTTCACTGTAAAAGGTTTACTTCAGTCAGCATGTTTTGTAAACCAACCAGCTTCCAAAAATTCCATTGACAATCTTGCTGATGCTCTTCCAGCCTTACCGTACTCTGTGAGGTACACTGTCCCCATCAGATAAAAGACTATATATTTGCCATAATGTTGTTTGCTAATGTCTTTGATATCCCAAAGGACAATTCATTGTTTTAATGCATGATGTAGTGTAATTTATCATGCAGCAAGAACAATACTAATCACCTTTCCTGTTTGCATTAGCCATCACTCTTCAGCCCCTATTGTATCTGAATCAATCTGAGCTCATTTATATTAATCATGAGTTGTTTGTATAGAAAAAAAACAGTTGCAAATAGTATACATAGGTACCATACTGCAGAGAAATAGAGAGGGTTGAGTATTAGAGAAGATAAAATGAAGAAATGAGAAGGATGGGGGTTTTTCTTAGGTTTATAAAACAAATAAATGGATTAAACAAAAAGTATTTAATCAAATGTTACAGAGAAAAAATATTCAAGAAACCTAATGTGAAAATGTGGATAAGCTCATTTAAAAGAAATAGAAGAACTTTCAAGCTATCAGGACAGACTTAAAAATTCCCTTCTGATTTGCATTCTTGAGGAACTGCAGTACAAACACTATGAAATGTTGCACATACCTTTTCAATGGTACAGTCTCTAAAGTATACCTTTATACCAAATTCAATGCACTTGCATTGAGATTTATCAACCTCCTCTCCTAAGCGGGCAAACTGGACATTTATTTATTTTCATTTCCATTAATAAGGTTTTCTTATATTATACATCAACTGCTGGGATTAATGAGGTATTCTATTGCTTATAAAAAAGATTAGCTTTGACTCTTTGGTTTACAATTAAACCTAAATATAAATGTTTCCTGTATTTATTTGTTACAAAATGCATATGCCTAATTTTAAATAAGAAAATAATTTTACATCCAAAATAGTAACATTGAAATTGTGTGCCATCAGAAGTGAACTATTTCCTTAAATAATTCTCTGGCTCGTGGCTACTGTAGTTTTCCATGGACATAATATGTCATAAACCAGTGTATTTTAAAGATGACAGTACAAAATAACCCTATGTAATATTTTGTGTGGATATTTCCCAAGGCACAGTACAAAACCAGAATGTAAAAGGTGCTATATCATTGAGAATTAACTGAGTCAAGAAATTTTTTTATTCTCTTTAGCTCTTAATATTTATTAACATGTGAACTTGGATGCATGCCAAAGCTTATTTCCATATTTCTACTCATGACTAAGAAATTTTCTTTTCTAGTCTTAAACCTTTTCATGGAATAACTCATGGAGAGGAGCTCATAAAAAGCAGCTTCAGGCAACAATAAGAGTAAACTAAATGTATAGTTCTGCTAAGACCATATGTTTTACATTGTCAATCCCATTTCAAATGGTAAGTTCCTCCAGTGTATTCATAAAATCCCTTATAAGGTTAATGTCCATTAGTCATTAGGAAACCAAAGAAGAATATAAGCAATCTTGATATGAAAGTAATATTTAGCAATAAGCTAGTTTATTGTACAGGAGAATATTAAAATAATCCCAGGGAACAAGAAAGAAAATGCACTATTTTGAGCCAAGTCACTGGCTGACATTTTGGTAATGGTGCCACTTCAAGTGCCACGAAGATGCTTTGATTCTCTTTGGGTTTTATTCACCATATGCTCATAAGATACAGCTCTTTCAAAGATATTCAAGTCATACATTTCTACTGGCTAATGCCAAAACATATGATGCTGCTAAGATAAGGACTTAGGCTGGAGAAACCATCAGAACCTATTCACACTGAAAAAATCCCAGTACTGCAAGGCTTGTATTTTTGTGTAAACTGTTCCATGAATTTTCATGAGGGTTTTTTGTTTCTTTCTTTCTTTGTTTTCAGTGGGTTTTGACATAGAAAGAACCTAAGAGGCTGTGGTGTTACTGTGGTATGTGAGAAGCTGAAGAAATTAGATTGGCAGCTGCCCTCAAAATGAGGCAAATAAGGGTGTAATCACTCTTGCAGTGTGGTTACACTGGACTTAGATCTTAGGCTGAAAGTTTCGGGAGAGGAGTAATAAAGGCATTTAAGGCACAGCAGTCATCTCACCCACAGGTTTCCAGGCATGACTTCCAGTATGTATCAGACTGTTAAGAGCACTGGGTTTTTTTAGGAATAGTGAAAACATAATTTCATAAAGGTTCAAGTGGAAAAGGCTTGGCCTGAGAGGTATCATCTTGATAGGAATTATTGAATGGATAGCCAAACTATTAGATTATTACAAGAAACAAAAATGTCTTTAAAGGATTCATCCATCTGAAATAGGATTGGAAATATATTACTTAAGACACTCTGTTTGAGCTGGATATATATTCTGCAGTGTGTTTTATGAAATAGGAATTCCATCATACTCTTTATTGTTCTGCTAGGTAAAAAGAAGACTTTGAAATGGCAGTTTTCTTCTAAAATTAAGATTTATTGAAGAGATAATCAAAAAGATTACACTTGTCAGTGTCTTCTGGATGCATGGTCTGAGAAACTCATTATTCATTTTGCCAAATAATTCTTTAAGCTTATAACAAGTTTTCTAAAAACTTCTTTGCATGATGCCTTATTACAGTAACATTTTAAAGAGAGCAACAAGATAACCATCAGATTTCTAAAACATTAAAAGTAATCCAAGGCTCCTATCCATTCTTAATCCCTGGACTATAAGGTGAAAAATTTGTGCCTTATCCAGTTCTGCTTCTATTTATTCTTTTATTCAATACCTTCATATAAACATATATAGAAGAAGCCTTGATAAAAGTACACGTTGCACTTCTCAAGTAGAAGGAAATTCTAGCTGTATTCCCACTATTTGATTCATTGTATTAATTATGAAATCTAGTCACACAGTAGCAGCCCTAAGACATGACAGGGAAGTAAATTGCTCCATGCTGTAAGTGGTAGGGCATTTACATATTTGTCCAATTTTTCTGCTGATCTACAAACATATTAGTGCTTTACATGAACTTTTTACTTTACAACTTGCACATAATGTTTCTGCCTGAACATCAGATAAAAGCTTAAAGGAAGTCTTGGTATTTTAAAGGAAAACTCTTGTCTCACTTAACAACGATTCATCATCCAAGCCTGGGGTCTCATGAAAGCTGCTGTAAAGAAAAGAGTGGATGTTCTGTTTTTTCACTTGCTTTCTGGCTGTCATTTTTTTTATTAGCAACACTACAGGGGTCCAATTATAAAAAGAATAAACAAGATATCTATTTTGGTTTTTCATTATGTAACTGCTGCAGCTCGTTTTCCTCTGTTAGAGCTTTTCAGCTCAAAACACACCATGGTTTTGCCTATAAACAGAATTTTGGAAGCATACTTAATGGTATTCAGTGGTGCAGAATAAACTAAATCATAATGTTAAAATGAAGTATCTGGGGTTTCTTCCGCACAACTACAAGCTTCAGTATGAATTTCAGTCTGGCTGCACCTTATACTACCTCTAAAATAGTAATTGCATTGCTACCCTGTTTCAAAGAGGTTGCCAGAAAAAAACAGCTTTAGCCAGTGGTCCTCTGCACAGCTTTCAGGAGATGTACTTGAATTAAATAATAGCTGTGACCGTGTGTCTAGGTCAGTGTTGTCAAATTTACAGCCTCTGTCAAAGACAAGGCCAAGTCTTGCCTTTGTTGGCCCATATGACTTATGACTAATCTTTTGTACCTTTATGGCTTACAGTATTTTGCCCTACTGTAATAAGCTTGGAGAAGAAAAGCATACACTACAAACAGAAAATTTTGAGTATATTACAGTCATTTAGCATTGATTCGCTGACATACTTAAGTCTGTTGGCTCTTTTGAGTCAGCATGGTGGATCTTTGTGTGTTTAAAAATAAATAAAGAAAGAAAGAAAGATATCACACCCAGCCTGCCAAAGAAAGGTGTTTATAACACATCAAGCCACTGGCTAGTAGTTGAGCATGAAAATTTGGTGAAAGGACCATAAACAAGAATTGAAGATATTTACTCCTTTGATACTGTAAACACAGACTGGATGTAACCCCAAGGTTTGCCCTGCTAGTTACTTTTGATTAATATTTTTCCACACATAGTTTTCTACTAAAGCCCAAATATTTAATACCATATGAACAAGGACTCAGAATAAGGAAAACTATTCATACACCTATTAGCACAAGATATGTGAGAGTCTTTGTGTAAAACTCTGCATTCTTACTTTCATTTTTGGTGGTTTTTGAATGAAGGTTTTCCTACCTTTAATGCTTATGTGCTTTCCAAGTTTATTTGCCTCACATCTGCCCCATGTTTCTCTAAGTCTGTGAATACCTTTCTTTCCACCATATATAGACATATTTCTCCTAGAAGACCAAAGACCACCAGCCTATTTATCATATGAGTATCAAAAAAACTTACAACATTCATATTAGCTATCAGTAATCATGTGAGCAATAGGGTGAGTTTACTGTCCATGATAAGTGTCTTCTTAATTAATGTATTAAATTTATTTATCCCTCATGTGTTTTATATAGATTATCAGTCTTCTGGGCAAGAACTTCTTCTCTGTCGAAAAAGGATGAATCGTCCTAGAGTACTACTGTAGCCGCATGTTTTGGATAAAAGTAGAGAAAGGATAACAGTGAGGATGCTGGTGTGGATGTGGCCTGTACCTGACAGTTTTTGAGTATAACACAATGGCTGCTAGTTTTGTGATGGTGTATATGTTAGTTTGGAGGTTTTACTCAGACACAGTGTCACCAATGTAGGTTGCCACTTTCTGTGTTGAAAACCGTACATGGAAAGAAGATGGCCTTGGGGTATGTCAGCATATTTAACTGCTATTGAACTTTGCACTTGCTTGAAAATATCTGTTTGTTTCCAACTTCTTGCAGTCTAATAAAAATTACTATTTCTTCATACAAGCTCCAATGCAAACAAGTGTTTCTCCATTATTTTTCTTAAGAAGACTTCACATTTATATTGCACAGGCAGTATCTCTACACTTGACAAAAAGCATAACACAGTCCAATGATTCTGTTTCAAATTGTCGTTAATACAATTCTATTTCCCTAGAGAATGAAGTTCAAAGAAATTTATGAACTGTGTGCCAAGTTCAGAAAAAATAAAAAGAAGATCTTCACCTGGCAAATTTATGATAGATCTATGATGATTAATTGTAGGTGAGGTTCTGGTTTACAGTGTTGGAGCAGAAGGTAAGAACTACACCTTTGGATTTTGATTTAGATTTCACCCAATATTACTTATTAAGTTTATTAGTGTGCTTACAGAGTTAAGACCAGTCTGACTGCAGTATCACATTACATGTTTGTGAAGCCCTATCCTTAATGTCTGACCGAAACTACTGGAGAAACATGATCATCTTATTGATGAGATTCATACTAACGTTTCTTAAATAAGCTGCCAGTCCCACATAAACAAGCAGAAATTTTTGCTAAACAATCTTGATATCTTCCTCAGATATCAACAATCTCACAAGCCAATACACCTACTTGAACTTGGCAGAAGCATAGAAAGGCAGTCACAAGTTTTCCCTTCAGCTGTATTTTTATTACACACATGTTCTTTGTTTCTCTTAATCTAAGTTTGTACCTTCATAAAAGACTCCAATAATTACAGATATTTAGGACTGTCATGGTTTAACTCCAGACAGCAAAATTCCACAATGACTAATCATTTCTTATTAGTCAAAAAAATAGGTATCTATGAAAATCTATGCAAGCTGTACTCTTGACCACAATCCATCCACTGCAAGTCCTTACAGAAGTAAATAGAATGAATTAATTCATCACTCTCCAGAAGGCCCTGAGGTTAATACTGTGGAACTGCTTTTCTTCATCTGGGCCTGGGCATGCTATACCCTGTATGAGTCCATTTTTTCAACTTTCTCCTTCAGTACAAAGTTGAATCCTAGATATAGCTCTCAGAAACCTTTCGAAGTGTCTTAGAAAGAGAATAAACTAGATTTAAATGCCTATAAGAATTTTAACAAAACACAGAAATATAAATTAATACAAAAAATGTGTATTGTACCCTGAGGATATCACAATTATTTTAGTTCAAATCCATTAGACTTATTTCAAAACCTGGGTTCACACCACCAATAGCTTACATGGTACATGGCTGCCTGGGAGATGATGTCTGTCTAATGAGTACTTCACAGTGACCACCTACACCTCTGTCACACAGGAACTTCTCACTGGAATGAACAGGGTAGTTTGAAATTTGATTTGTAGACACATGTCAAGCAGTACTGATATGACCATTACTTAAGTGACATTAATTTTTAATGTATTGACTCAACAGCTATCTGTTGGACTTCCTGTTTATTCTTGCTTTGATTTATGCATTTAGCTGTGCTCTTTAAAATCCTCATGTTTCAATGAAGAATACCTCTTACACTTTTAATGGATTTCCTAAAGAACAGCAGGAGGCTTAACTTGGTATGGATGAACATCTGATGTTGATTTCTACAATAAATTTTAGCATTCTTTGGCTGGCTTCAACTAATCATCTAGCTGAGAGCTCCTGCTTCTGAAAATAGACTTATTAGAAGCCTGTCTGACCTTTATGTCGAGATTCTCTGTTTTGATGCAAAAAATTGCTTATTTCATTTAGCATTTAATGCTTTTCTTCCTGTAATTTCCATACTTCTTACTACTTTCATATTCAAGAACAATTGCTACAGAAAAAGCAAATAAACAGTGTTTGATTTGATTGACAAACCACAACACTTGAGGCTTATCATTTGCAACTCAGCCAACCAAAGATGATTCTTTCAGCTTATTTCCTTAGAAGTCCCATATGGGGTCCTTACCCTCAATGCAAGGGTTTATTCAGATAGGGACACTGAAGAGGAAATCTTAATTGTTCTATGGTCCATCTTTGGAGAGTTTTTGTCAACATTATTTTATGGACATTTGTTAGGATCACTTATTCCTCAGTGGACACTCAGTAGATGCTGAAGTGATGGAAAAATTGGACTGACTTACTTTTCTTGGAAAAGTTAGGGGACAGCATCAAAATATTCATGCAGTGAGGCTTTAATAATTCTACTACTCACAAATAACTTGCTTTTATCGTGTATGATCTTGTATGTGATTGTTCAACATTCTGGAGAGGGTTTTTTTTAATTTAAATGTGAATAATTATTACCAATGTATAGCAAACAAACAAATTGCTCCTGGAATAAGTAGATTTTAATAAGGTACTTTCAGAATCACAACAGAAGTAATTTTTAACAGTGAGTAGGGAATTGTATTAGAGGAAGGAAGATGTTATTTTCCCAGAAATTAAGTCTTCATCTCCTTGCCTCACTGGAGAACTTCAAACTGTAACCTTTCCCACACCTCGTTCTCCCTAGTTCCTTGTAACAATCTTAACAGAGAGACAGTCTAGCTGATCCTATTATTTGACATGCAAATCTTTTGAGAGAAATATTTCATTTGAGAGAAAAAGGATAAATTTTTCTGTAACAAGTTTGTTTGGTTATTATTACTACTGTTATTATTCTTATAGCTGCTTCATGCTATTTAAAAGCTAAATAAATAGTAAAATAATTTTTGAGGAGAGGGAATGGCTGGAGGAGGACTGAGAAAATATTCAGCATTGCTTATGATTTTTTTTTTAATTATATCATTTCTTATATGGCTTTGATTTAAATACATATGGAACATCTATCTACTTATATAGAACCCTGGAATTCTTCTATATGTTGCAATTCTGACTTACTTCATTTCTTCCATCCAAAGTGCTGAGATTTTCTATGAAGCTACCACTGTCTAGCCCTAATGTGTTCCAGTACAACCATCTTCATTACCAAAAACTGAGGATTTCCAACATGACTGCTAAACATCCAAGGAGTTGCTTGGGATTTAGAAACAATGCTCTCATTGACTTTAACAAGATTACTGAGAATCTTCTGCATGCAAAGCTTTGAAAATTTAGGTGGAACCATTAAACATTAATGACTATATTGTTTAGACTCAAATCAATTAAAACAATTTAACTAATAATGCCATACTGCCTCACCAGAATTTTATGATAGTTTCTCATAAAATAACAGATAATTCATCAAGGAATTTTGTTTTGTCCTTCCTTCAAATATTCCTTTCAGATGTCTCCTGTCAGCCATGACAAATAATTCCCACAGTAGTAGTGTTTACCGTATTGTTGCTGTAGAACTGGGTAAGCTCTTTTTTGTTTTCTGTCATTTATAGATAATTACAAGTATTTTAGAACTCCTATAAGCTATTGATTAAGTATTTGCTATCGTGGTATTATAGTCAGTTCCAGAATATAAATGCATATACATATATATATACACACACATACACATACATCTTGAGCTTTGAGGAGATAGAAAAATAAGGAAGGCTAAATGAAAATTGATGAACTGGTTCTGAAAATTCAATATCTGTCTTAATGTTACAATTCATTTCAGTGATGGGAATAGGAAAATCAGTGGAGAAAGAGTACTAATTTTCAGTGTGGCTTGAAAAAAGGAACTAATGACAAAAAAAAAATCAGGGGTGAAAAGCCACAGCATACAAAAACTACCAAATAAGTGACAGCCTTTACGGTGGTAACTGATGGGAGAAAGGACCATAGCCACTAGGAAGTCTGGAATTAGATTTTGTAGGCAGGGAAACATGAATTCTGCAGTGAGAGTCACACATCCGATAGCACCATGGAAGGACATAATATGGAACCCTACAAAGTTAGTGAAGGAAACATAAAAACAGAGCACCATCCTATTTTCTGCTCATTTCAGCCTGCTCTTGTTCTTAACATGTCTCTCTAATAGCCCATCTACAGATGCTTTGCAAGGAACCTGTAGCTGTCTGCTGGAAGCCTTCAGAAATGGAGAACAGGAATGCTGTTGTGATTTCTCACTGGAAGAGGGATTTGTATGGCATTGAGGAAACCCCAGTTACAGAAGGAGACCATGACTGCTGTGCTGGTGTTTGCCCTGCTCCCTGATGAAAGTATCATGAGCTCCAAAGTGTTGCTCCTCCAGGAGGCTTTGCATAGAAAAAGAATGACTTGTCTGCAACACCAGACGAATCCAAGCAAGCACAGATTCATGTGCCACTGAACAATGGAACTGTGAATTTCACTTGTGAAGTAGCTATCACCCAAATAAATCCTGTATCATTTGTTTTCTGAGCTTTCCTAGGAAGGCATTTTGTTAACACCAGCTTTTAAAACAGCAATAGCCTGTGACACAAATAAAGTGCTGGAAGTCTATGTCTTCTGGAGGCTACAATGATAGGCAGTAAGAAATTACAATTTTGGGTGAGCAGCAAGAGTGAGTTCCACAACATTTCAATGTTTCTATACTCAATAATCATGCTCCCTATCCTGTAATTCATCACAAATTTCTATAAATGCTTGGGGTGCTGCTGATTTCCCACTGGGATTTATAGGGTGAATGATGGGATTCATGGGCTACACTGTGCTTCATGGTAAAAGACAGTTTTTTTCAAATTATCACATTAAATTTGTAGCTGGAACTAGCTGCATAGTAGCTAGACTTAGCGGGTTTGATCCTGTAAAAACATACCAAAACAAATAACTTGCCTGTTGTTATAAGGGTGTACATTTTGGTTTCAGATAGACTAGTCATATAAGCATGATGTTTTACATGTATTAAGTTGGATCATATTGTTATCCCAGTTATTTCTCTCTTTGTGCAATATATTTATTATTTTTACACAATCTTCCTGGTTACACAAGCGAAAAAAAGTAACTTTAGACACCAAAGCTCTCCACATATATTTTTGTAATTCACCTCATTTTAAAGTAGCTACTTCCCTCCTCATCTTCTGTATTTACAATTTAAGTAAATAAACAAACAAACAGGAAGTATTTCTTCTGGATTTATTTTTTCTGTCATTTTTCATCTTCAGATATTTTTTTTACAAATGAGTTAAAAGCTCCTCAAAGGTCTTCTAACAGAACTGCTGTTGTAGTTTGGTAAAAGCTTTGGTAGGAGGATGCTCTAATTGGGGCAGATAGATAGCTACAACACTGTCAGTCTAGCTCCACAGCAGGCACTAAACAAAGGAGTTTATATATTTAATCTATAATGCTTCCTCCTGAGTTAGTTTCATTCTGACATTTATTTCCATTTGTACTCATTTTATTTCTCACTGATTAAATTATTTCCCAAATCACCTTGTTTTTCCGTCATTCCTTATAGTTAAGCACTACTACCAAATTGGTTTTGCTCAATTTACATATTAAATGCAGTAAAATGTGTTACTACAGAAGTACATGCCTCAGAATATGACAACCTGAAAACATATAATTTTCTGTGTTAAAGTGAGTTCAAAAACTAAAATGTTTCCTTTTTTTTTTTTTTCCCTTTCTAGGCAGCTAAATTTGCTCTATTTCTAGTCTGCCCTGGTCAGTTGTTAAAGTAATTTCTAAGCATTTAGCTCACAGTAGGAGAAATGTTTTATTTTATAAAAAGTAACTTTATCATTTTAAGTTCATAGTAGGTCATCCTGGCCTAATTAGGTTATTATTCAAAATACTCTGGGGATATGTCAAACCCACACTAACAGCACTAGTGAAATTACAACGAAGACAAAGCAACTATGCTTTAATTTGGTCAGAAACGTAAGTGGAAACAGTAGCTTTACTATAGATTTTAATGCAAGCTCTGATCTCTAAGTAAAAGTTCCAAATGTGTCAGTGCAAGTTAGCTAATTTTAGTTAATCAAATCAATTTAAAATTAATAAAGATTACAGTTATTTTGATAGGGTAGATGTGCCTAAGTCACTGGAGACCACAGGGCTCCTTAGGTCACTCATAACCCCATTTCTACACTGCTCATTTTCAGTCCTGCTCTGCCATGCGTCATGCCAGAAGATGTGCCTGCTTGTGCTTGACAATAAACTGTGATACAGGACACTTTTAGGGCTTCACAGCATCTCTGTATCTTTTACACTGACCCTCAACAGCACACTGATTTCTCTGGATCTGTATTAGGCTTAACATAAGGAAGCATAAGCATTTGCTGTGGTTGGCAGGGAGAAATTGCTCCAAGACGGACTAAGACACAGAAGGAAGGGAAAGTTATGTTAATCCAAGTAGCTAAGTTATAAATGAAAAATAAAATATAAGTCCATATTAAATAGGTACCAACCTGTTTTATTTAAAGACACACTCTCTCTTTACACAACATACTACCAGCTCTACCCATTTCTAGAACAGACGCTCACCTGAGCCTCAGCTCCCATCACTTAACCAGGATCCTGAATGTAGTATACACACTATAATCATTAATAACAATACATCTATATAAGTTTTCTACCATGATAGCATTCTAAACTTAAAGTTAATAGAATACGTTTGCCATTTTCATAAATGTTATTCCTAATATCAGAATGGAAATTAATAAAGATAACAGTGTCCTTAGAGATATTTAGGAGGTCAGCAAGTTTTACTACTTTAAGCCAAGTAATATTTTATTGAGCCACACAGAACTGCATAAACATATAGTGAACTGAATGTATACGCACAAAAACTGATCCAAGCACGTACTGATCATCATATACTCATGTAGTCAAGTAATAAATATCAGTAAGTGCTGGAAACAAAAAAGAACAAAAACATTGAGTTCCTGAATAAATTGACTTATAACCATTGGTTACATTTTAGTGCAACTGTTAAAAAACTCAATTTAAATAATTTTGCTGAATCACTTTTAAAACAAGATATTTCTGACAATTTTGTAAGCTTGTGTGCTAAGGTTATCTTAGTTCCTGTTTTGTATTATATGTGGTATAAAAAGGAGTGCTTTAAAACACCAAAAGAAATCCCAAAAATTTAAGTTTTACGTTCCTTTAAACTAGTGTTCTTAAGCTTATCAGGAAGAAGTATACCTAAAAGCATTGCTTAATTAAAATTCAGTATATGATTCCTTGGGATTTCACTTAAAGGAGTGAAAACTCACCAAGAAGCTTTCAGTTTTTCCATTTCTCTCACACGAGAAAGTGTCATTGGAAAAAAAAAAGAAAAAAATCACATATTTTACTCCAGTTTATACCTAGTAGATGGTAAAAATGCTATGAGAAATGTTTTGAATCTTTCTTAGCCAGAAGTCTTGGGGTTTAATTTTTCTGCAGTAGTAACTGAACTGGTCTATAATGTAACAATGTTCAGAAAGAGAACAGAGTTCCAGTTAGTGCTTGAACACTTTGTGCTGAACTACCTATAACAGTTTTTACTTTACACTCAGAAGGACTTGCTCAGGATAATACAACACAGGAGAAGTGAGACTATAAGAATTTTGGGGGTAGATATTCAAGTAGTCCTTGATATGGGATGATGGCTGCATGGTCACGTAACTCTGCCTAACAAAATGTTTGCAGTCATTTGACTTGCCATTTGATTAGGTCAATCCTTTTAATTTATTTTGCAAAGTATTCAACTTTGGGTTTCCTCATTAATACCACCACCAGTAGTTAATCCCACCTAATGAGACAAGGAGAAAAGAATTCTAGCTACATGCAAACCTTTCTCTTGAATTATGTGGTTAGGCTGCAGTTTGAGAGACAGTGACATCTTCACAGAGATGTCCATGTTTTCTTCCATTCTCTTCAGTATTTTCAGATGAACAGCCATTCTGAGGGATAATGGATTAAAAAAGAAATTAAATAAGCCATCCTTGCCTCAAACTTGATCATGCTCCACAGTATCAGAAAAACAGGAATAGGGGTGATGTCTGGATGATTCTAAGCACATCAGGACTTACTTTGCATCAGGACTAACTTATAGGACACAGGGGTCTCATGGCACTGTGTGTGTACACAGCAAGATGTATGAGAGATGCACCAGACAGGGCTTAGCACTGGATAGAGTATGTGGTGAGCCAGGCCTTCCTACCAAAGTGCTATACACACTCCCAGTTTCTTAAATACCTTCCCTTTTTACTCCTCTGCTGGCCTAGAAACCTTGTTCAACCTCTGGATTTTGGTTGTCTGGTAATTCTGAAACTGCTTAAAATCAAGTACAAAACAATAAAATACTGTTTTCTTCCCTCTTTTTTTTCTTCCCTTCACCATGCTGGTCTGTACATAAATCCATTGAATGTATCTTTCCTATTCTTTTTATCGCCTGTGTGGCCACTTTGCTGAGTTTAAGGTTGAAGTAATTGTACAAATGTTTATCAGTTCCAGTGTTAAAAATAAATTGGACCAACTTGGTGTTCAGAAGTGAGAATTATAACCAGTTGTGCTGGGAAGCAGAGATTCGGTGAACTCTAAGCTTTTCTTCAGGCAGAGGAAGCTACACTCATGCTTGTCAAGGAGATTAACGAGAAATCTGATTGAGTCTGGAAGACTATTGCTGCAGTGGATTACAAGTTTGGTCTTCTGTTTTTTTTTTTTTTTAGAGATAAACAACCTTAAGGGCTAGGACACTGGCACAGAAAAGCAGATATTATCACTGGCTGTGAAGAAAAAATGTGGCCATATGGCAGGCCCAATAAATGAAAGTAAATAAAAGTATAGTTCTGTTCTGTTGTACAAAATAGTTACTTTTATTTTTGTATTTATAGATTAACATGTACCCTTTCTCCAACTCCTTTTTATCTTATTTATTCAGTCTGCATATTCTTTGGGAAAGGTCAGTCTAGTATTAGGAGTATGCATTTGATCCTGGAGCTATCATAGTGCAAATGTTTAAAATTGAGTCTTTAAATAATCACATTAGAATAAACACAGGGATAAAGATTTATAGCTGCTGGTGGTGTGTGGAATTTCCAAAACTTCACAGTACACTACATAATAAGGAAGAAAATTCAGGAGAATTTAGCAGTTGACAAAAGAGTTGTACAGTCTAACTATTCGATCTGAGGGATCACAAGAGTATATTTACCAAATAAAAAAATTATATAAAAATAGAGATAAGTACAACTGGCATTTCCCTCTAGACTGGCACATGTTACTGTTTCTTAAACAGACCATATCCCTGAACATAAAACCAAAAACCAACCAACAAACCAATAAAACCAGGATAATGATAAACAAGATTTCAAAATCTTCCTTCATATTTTATTATATTCAAAAGTTGTCACAAGACAAATCATCAAATACATACTCTAAATATACTTACTAGCAAAAATAAGGCTACCTATCTAGCCACAAATAACACCCAAAAAGTATATCACAGTAACACTCAAAAGCATTAATACGTGCAGTGATAATACATTAATAATGTGCAGTGATAGCACATCTGCAATAAATGCAGCTTTCTCATTTCTCAGTGAATGCTTTCCAAGTAAGATCAAGAAAAGAATTCTGATGGTTTTAAAACTATCCTAAAGCAAGATGATCACTGAATGAGATAAACTATTGATCTGTTTAAGCTTGTTAGTCCTTTTTCACTAAGGCTGAGATGCTTTGCAGCAAAAACCAGCCAGGATGCTTCCTGCCAAGAACCAGACATCTCATGCATGTTTCATAAATATGTTTTTCTACTGAAAACACAAGGATTAAGCAAACACTAGTTCAGTTCGCAAAAGCTTCCACTAATGATTTTTAAATAACTCCAAAAGAAATCTTGGCTCTATTTAAATCAACAGTAAATTCTCACTGCATTCAGTATGTCCAAGATTTTACCTCTAATTTTTAGCCATAATACAAACCCTTTCAATTTTGAATGAGTGTAACAATAAGTCATAGAAGTGCACTGAATATGATGATGCCTCTTTTATTACACTCATTAAACTCGTAAATACCCATATAGATGCCTTTTTACTATTAAGTAAAATCTTGAAATTTGGATAAATAGATTAAAACAAGCTTACGCCTGCATTAAGTGTTCATAGTAAATATCAAGTGAAAGAAGCCAAGATTTCATAATACAGCTCTGCCATTTATAACATCAACGCACACCAAAATTTTGTGTGAAATAGATCAGTTCTCAAGGAAGCATTTTCTAAAGCAAGAAGAAAGACATTTCAAAAAATAGCCATGCTGTATCTGAAAGTCTTGATAAAGACTTTTCCTTTACTTAGAAAATCATAAACTTTATCAAAAAATGGATAAATAAATACAAATACCATCTAGGTTTGCTTTTCAAGCATGCTGAGATACCAACACGGAATATCAGAACACGCTAAGAAATAGGCTTACTGCCTGATGTGCACTATGAGCATAATAACTATTGTAGCACCTCACACACCTGGGAACCCAGTAGAGACAAATAAAGAGAATTTTTCCATTCCAGACAGTAAACCAGTCCAAGAGCTGTTCACGAACAGTCACTGGGTGACTGCAGTGGCTTCCGCTGCTGTAATGATGCACAGATGTGAGTGCAGCTGGAAGGGCTTGGAGGGTTGGCACAGCACACCATTCAGTGGCCTGCTTCCAACTCCCACGACACAGAGCTCAGCATTAGAAATGCTGCCTGCTGCTTGCCCAACGTGACTGCCTCTCCTTTAGGAACTGACGTCCCCGTACAGATTTGGCTGAAAAAGGATATACCTTACTCACAAAGGAGAGAGGAGCATATGCCATTTAAATGCCACGGGAGATGAGTGCTCTGTAGTGGCTGCATGTGTGTCACCATATTAATATGTAACATATCGCCTCAAGTGCAAATATTAAAATATATTTCATGTGTGTATAGTGTATCTATATATAAGGCATGTGTTATGTGCACATATATCTGCACACTTTAGCAGAAGGTATTTTAGACTTGCAGCTGTACAAGAACAATTTCTAAATGATTCATTAATTTCTTAATTCTTTATCCTGTTTGTATCCTATATTGTGCAAACACACCAAAAAAAAAAAAAAACCAACCACCAACCAGTTACCACAGCTCTTTTTTCTTCCAATGAAATAAACATTATGAAACAGCCTAACTCCTTCAGTCTTGCCCTTTAATATCATTAAGTATGTTCTGGACTGCATAAATTCACAAGGCAGTGCTGCACGGCAATAACTGAGACAGCTCTTAACAATCTGGCCTGGAGACAGTGGCCTCACGGTAGTGTTAGGTAGCCCTGATAGCCTGAGCAGATGCCGTGTGCTACACCCATGTGGCTGGACTGCTACTAGTGGGAAAAAATAGGCTTGTTTGCCCAAAGTTGTACTACTGCAGAGTACAGTATTTTGCTGAATAGGTTTCCTTAAGGCTTAAGGCATACTTGAAAGCAAACCCTATGATCCTTTAACTGACAGCATTAGCCGGAACATCCAAGCACAACTCTCGCCAGAAATCAAAAATTAATTTTTCTTCTCTGTTGGAAGTTGCATGCACTAATTAGTCCTAAGAAAAGTGATATATTCAAGATTGCTTAAAACCAGCAAACTTTATTTGGCTTATGTATAAGAGAGAAAGGAATCCAAAATAATACGCATTTGACAGAATTAATGGAGTTGAGACAAAAGATTATGTGAAAACCACCTTGCTAAAATTAAATCTATTTTTATGCAGGTCAAAATAGTAAACATGCAAACAGCTCTAAAAGTCATTTCAGACACCTTGGGTTGGTAAAGTGTTTTTTGTGAACCATCTCTACCCAAATGAAAATCCAGTCCCAAAGGGCAATGGTCTCATGCAAAACAATCAAAAAGCTCCATTTGACTATAGTGACTATAAATATCACCCCAGATGTTTCTGTGCTTCTTCCTTCCTGCCCACCCTAAAGGAGTCAATAGGCTCTTAGTAAAAAACCTGCTGTAGCTGATGGGGAACTCTCTTTTAATTTCAATAGGTTTCATATTGGTCCTTGCACAATATTACACAAAACTGGTTAGAAGCAAGTAATGCTGTATAACTCATTTCTGAATCTACAAAGTCTCTGCTTGGTGTTAACAGTCTTTCAGTAGAAAACAAAACAGAATACAAATACTTTTGTGTCCTTTACAGATGCACTTCAAAGTCAAATATATATTCATTATATTCTTAGTGTAATGGTGTTAACCTTTTTTGGCTTTAAGGTACAATCTTCAGCAAGCTAATAATATCCTAGCTATTTAATGTACCATTAATTCCCTTTTTCAGATATTGTTGTGGTCAGGATATGATATCCCTTCCTCTTGAGAGAGATCAGGCTTCCACCAGTGATCCTCAGTTTTTTGGTAGATATTTTTGTATCAAGGCAGTTTTCTATTTCAAATTCTACAAAGTTTTACTTGGATGACAACTTCCCTGCTTACTCAGAAAGCTGGTGTCACAGCTGTAATGAGATGTTGATGGGAAAAGGTGCTATTTCTTTTTAAGACAAAACTAGCCAGTGATTCTAGCATGTCAGGAAATAGCATAGTCTAACAGAAGGAAAGCTCATGACAAGCAGAAGATATATGAGTGAAGAGGATTTCTCAGGCTAGTAAGCAGAAACCCTGGCTATCTAGCTGAGGAAAGGGTGAGAGAATAAAGACTGAAGACAAGAAAAATGAAGACTTTAAACAACATATCTATACACATTTATATACTGCTGTCACAGAGCACTTTTTCATTTTCAATAAATGCAACATACAAACAAACAAAAAATCCATTCAATTTTCTATGTCAAAATTCATGTACAAAAACATTTCCCTGTGACAATAATTTGTAATGGAGGGATTCATTACACTTCCACTGCACATTTCACATCCTTTGCTTTCCTATGCCTGAGTGAGTAGGACACTTGTTTCTGTCTCTCCATTCTCCTTGCTCTGGATGTAACAAATCTCTCTTTCTGAGGTCTCAAAGAGCTCATTCTTCTTTCCCATAAAAGCTCTCTGTAATGACTGAGAAACACAGCAAAATACATTCAAGTAGAATTTCAGATACAATGCTGGACTGTTTATTTTGTGTTTGATGTGCACACAGGTAGATATTGGAATACTAAGCTCCATCCAGAAGAGCTCCACTGTTTCTGAAGCATGCTGTTTAAGATCCATGAGCCTGTGAATGCAGCTACATGACTGATTTGTCTGCTGGGGCAAGCAACTAGGCTTCAGGATTAGGAAGTCTATTGCTATGTACTATATGAATCACATCTACCTGCCTGACCGCCGCATGCTGTGCGCTGTGGTGGAAATATTTTTTTGGCAAGATACTCTAAATTTGAGGATCGCATTTTAATTTTGTCCATTGTGCTCTAATCATTATCAGCTCAAGCTCAAGTTACTAAGTTGTAGAATTTGTAAAAACTTAACTCATCTTTACTCCAGCTACCAGGCCAGCTCTGAAAGATTTGATTTGATATAGGAAACAGGTAAGGTTTGAGTCATCATTTTTATCCTCACCATGTAAATATTGTGTGGCGTCTATATCACCTTTAAATACACAGTTCTTGTTGCCTGGGCCATTATTCATCTCCTGATCTTATTCCCCTCCACCAGGGATTGATAAAGCAGACAATTCCCAGAGCCCCAGATAAAGAGCAGGTTGGGTGGTGGTTCTTCACTACCTATTCATCCATCCATGCAAAAGAATTCTTTCATATTTTGACATTGTGCCATCAGCAAAAAACAGCTCCTGGAAAATTTGGCCCTCTTTATTTTAAGGAGAAAGATGCTCGACTGCTAATTTGGCACAATGTATTACAGAAAAAAAGAGAGAGGTCCCTTCTCCAATGGTGAATAACAATTTGCTGCAGAACTTTCTCCAGAGATGCAGGCATTTAATTTCCATATATAAAATTAAAATTAGATTTAACATGGAAGATCTTCCGAAAACCTTTTCTTGTTTGAAGGTGTAAGACAAGTTTGTTTCAGGTACAATAATGTAGAGTGAGATATAAAAACCTACAATCTTAAACTAATATAAACAATTACTGACAATGAAATTATTAAGATAAATCATGTCAAATTTAAATGCATATAGTTCAAACATTATTCATATATACATTTTATATTGTTTGAATGTTTTAGAAATAAGTTAATCTTTAGAGTGCCATTATGAGGCTATGTAGAAATAAAGAATGCTATTTTCAAAATAAATCATAAACTTGTTTTCCTTTTTATTTCACACTATTGCACTAATACAAACTTGTCATTAGTAGTTTAGATTCATAACAGGGTGCACCAGACCTTCTGCTGCAGTTATTCTGCTATTGCTTTTTTATTTTGAGTAATAATATAAACCCATTTGAATGTCATGCTTTTGTTTTTACTCTCAACCTAATTCTCACTGCATCCTAATAGGCCAAGCAGTCACAGTATGTGTAATGTGCAACTTCTGCATTTGTCAAATACATGTAGAAATTGATGGACATAAACAGAGAAAGATCTTGCAATAAACCCAAGAACTTGCTGTAATTGATGTAAAAACTGATGCAGCTCCATCTGCCTATCCTGTCACATATATATTCCTCTTTTTTTTTAATGGAATAATTCCTGAACTTACCTGGGCTTTTATAAAGGGGCGAGAGAGATATGATTCACACGTGCAGAAAACTACTTTAATGAACCCTGGTCATTTTAAGCACATTTTCTCTATAGCAGGGATGAATCTTTCTCCCCTAAGATTCCAAAATGCTAGGAAGTTAAATCTCTTTGACACATCATGAAGAACAACATCTGAAGCAAATTATCCCCATAACACTCTATCAAAATCCCATAGACTATCATGAGATGTAAGTGGTACTAGAGTAGGAAGTTTGAAATTGGGATGAAATTCCATTTTCTTACTGTTGATAATGAGTTCTGCTATTTTGTTATTCTCAATCTAGAAAAAAAAAAAAAACTCAAGAAAAATTATCAGCTAAATGTTATTAGATTCAACCCTATTTTTAAACAGCTAGGACCAAAGTCTTCATTTAAATGCACTGGTGCCACCCCATTAAATTCCAGCAGTGGCACCACTGGTAGAGAGAGAGTGGCACTCAGATTTTTCACCATTAAGTAATCTGTTTTCATTACCTTCTCAGCAGTTTGTTTCATTTGCCTTCAGTAAGGAAACTAAAATTAGAAAAGATTTCATGTTCATAGTTAGCTTGCTTCCAGTGTGAAAAAAACAAGTTTATAAATTTGTCTGTAGTGTTATGCCTTGTGCAGTTCTACTAAAAAACTTGTCTTTACATTATAGTGATGAACTGTAAATGGCGTAGTGCATTATTTTGTCCAAAGTAATTCAAGTTAATGACCCTAGAAATACTATTTGAGGTGTCTAAGTTATAAAGCATTGACAACAGTCATGAATATTACCAGTAGAATTTCTATTCTCCTTTATAATGTATGCATTGATATGTGTTAATAAACTATTTAAGACCATCTTCAGAACTTGCTGTCTCTTGCAGGAGTTCCACAGGCCAGTCTTGTATCAGATATAGTAATGAATGTCAGGTAGATGTTGATAGCAAACTATCAAAAGTTTGAATGCATTGTTTTTGTTTTAACTTGCATACTTAAGTTCTCTTTTCACATTTTCTAAAGTAATATTGATTAAAAAAAGCAGAGCAAGTCAAACTGGTGATCTCATAGACTCAGCTGATAGCTGAGAGTAACATTAGCTTAGAACATCTAAAAATTACTTTAGTTTTGTACATGAAAATTTAAAAAAAAGGAAAAAAGAAAAATATGTAGAATATTTTTTGGGTTACTCTGGATTCTAAAAATAGATTTGCTTCTTAAGAATGAAAGGGGTGTGTACTTTCTTACAATGTACTGGCTCATATTATTCTTACTAAGAAAGTGTTAAGCCTTACCAATTATAGATAATAATATTTTGAAATTATTAGATTTCAAAAAAAACAAAGTTCATCCAAGCTGGGTGGCACCGGAATTAACACACATTTGGGAAACAGGCCATCACAGTTGTACCCAGAGACACTCTTAAGAAGCTCAGAGGAGGAGATGAGACACTCTTAAGATCAGAGGAGGAGATGAAACAATTTGAGCTTCATAGAAACTTCTCATGACTAAATACTGATGCCAAGACGACTTCTGAGGAAAAGTGGATGGATCATGAAATTATGAAAGAATGAAGTCATCCAACTTCTGGACTTCAAAAAAGAGGACTGAAGAGTAAGCTTTTCTATGAAGTAAAAAAAATTAAAAAAAAACCCCAACCCACACCACACAAACCTACCATGGCAATGATGCAAGTGAACACCTAATTTCTGGAGTTCTCACAGACCTGCTGTGCTTCACTTTGTCCTGGAGAAAGTTTTCTAGCCCATACAGTTGCTTTCATAGTAAGGAAGGATAATAAGTAGAAACAATAACTTTGTGTCCACTTGCACACATCTTTTTTTTTTCAATAACTCATTTTCTGTTCTAAATACTTTTCTAATAACTTTTCAACCTTTCTTTCTAAGTATTACAGTCCCATCAGCATTAAACACACATTTGCTTAGTTTTAAAGGTCATTCAATAGTCGCACACCAATCTTCAAACGTAAAGCAGAGCTTGAAAACTGATCTGAAATGTATTTCCTCAGATGACATTTGGGTAGAAATCCTATGCAAGACTTAACTTATTTTTTTAATACCAGACACACCCTTCTAATTTCTTAGAGGTAGTTAGATATTTTACACACACAAGGAACTTTCCTTGCTGCTGGCAAATAACATAAATCTTAGTTACTGGCTGTACTGAAAATACAACCAAAGGAAATACCTAACATGCTGCATGGAGTACATGTTCATAAGCCAAAACTATGGAAACCTGCAAATCTTTCTATCCTAGGCAGGCAGCATTAATTTCAGATTTGATCACCCTGCTGTGTATCAGGATCACTGATAAGTAGATGCAGAATAACTGCATTAACAGAAATCTGACAGTTACAATGCTGTAAGAATCAAATTTTCTGTACATGGCTCGTTACCAGGCCAGGACTACACTCATCATTCCAAAAAAATCTGCCACAAACTGGAACGTAACAGCTGCATCCGTCTTAGCCGAAACATAAGACAGCAGAATATGAGTCTCTTTCAGATAACACATGATACCTGCTCAAGTAAAATTACATGCATAGTGTTAATGAAGGACCTCAGTTTTCCTATTAATGATGGGATTTAGTTGTTTCATAAGGGTTAACAACAAAAGGTGAATGCTAGAAGCTAGGTAGAAGATGGCTTTAAATAAGAATATTTTCATACAGATAGAATATTGCCAAGATGTGAAAACAGTTCTCTTTCAGAAACAGTACAATGTAAGAAATGCAAAGAAACATGCTGGATACTGATAGACGGCTACCAAGCATTTAAGCACAAGGGCCAACCATGTGCTTTGGTTTTACATGGAATAAAAGGTTCCTCTGTCCCCTCAGGAAAACTCATAGTGGAAAAAGGTAAGCAGGAAATTAATGTCTTGCAGGACTGGAATTTTAAGAATAAAATCAATATGGAAGTAAGAAAACAAGGAACCAGGGACTAATATGTTTAAAAAATAAACATAAAACCCCCAGATTACTGAAGAAATAGTAACAGATCAGGGAACTGAATTAGATTTATCAACCCAGAAGCTAATTATAAAATATCAAAACTTGTGAAACTTTTCTTTTAGGTATTTGAAGAACACGCATTGCCATACTACCATAAAGTCGGTAAAATTCAATGCTTCTATGTCCCAAAGCTGAAGATTTAAGGGAGTGCTTAATTTCTGCCCAGAATAATTTAAGACAGATTTACAGCAGGTAGTGTGGCCTTAAGTCTCCATAGCTGTGAGGTTTCAACAATATGAAAAACACCTGAAGTGAGAAATTAGACTCATGGAGCCAAATAATAGCATAGTATGCTTGTATTAAAATAATATTTTATTGGATGGGGAAGTAAGCCACAGAAAATATACAGCATCCTTTATTTGACTCAGGTTTTGGTTTTGGTTTTTTTAATTATTATTTCATTTTTCAATTCCTGAATATTTCAAGCATTAAAGATTGGGAAAAAGACAAAATTCTTATGTTTATTAGTTTTAAGTTTAGTAGGTAATGGTGACTGTTGTCTGTTACCATTTAAAATAAGACTGAAGCATACCCCCAAAAGAAAAATAATTAAGTGTCCCCTCAGGATGATGACCTTTAGAATGAAATGTGTTGGTTTCAACTGAAAAGACTTAAAAGTTGTGTATTTTCAGCAGCAAGTATGTTGCTATGAGGAAAGAAGAAGGGCATTGAATGAGTTGCCTTTTTGTTTTCTAGTCAACCCATATTTAAAGATTTAAATAGTTTAAGTACTTTTTGAATATATTTTAAATATATCAAGGACAGTCTATTTAAGTGCCTTTATTATGAAAAACATAAGTCTATTCCCTCTTCAGCTGTAACCAAATGGACCACCTTTGTCTCACCTTACTACAAATCAGGTTTACTTCCTGGGTACTGGTCTTTCTTAATGTCCAGAGAAATTATCTGTATTTGGAGACCATGGTTATATCAGAAAATCCAAAAGGACTACCAGCTACTAAGTTATAGGAATACTTCCCATTTTTACACAAGATACTGTTCAAATTGAAGAACGAAAAGTGTTGTAACAGAATGTTGTGTTTCCTAAAAATATTTGGATTCAGGTAAGCAATCAGTCCCAAAGAATGCTTACAAATTTTGCCCACCGCTGTAAACATGATTTCTGTTGTAACACTCATTTTCTTCAGACTCAAACTAGTGAAAAATCCAACATTTTAGTATATACTGAAAAGGAAGATAATCCAACTGCTACTAAATCAATGACATCCAATTGACCTTGAAGATTTTTCCATATAAAACCAGTCTTTCCAAATATTTCTTTTGCAGTCAATTACCACAGAACAGTTCTCCAGTGAAAGATGTTGCTGCTCAGTTTCTTTCAATCTCTCATTGTTTATAACAGCAGCTATGGTTATCTACATTCTGAGGTCACTTTAAGTGGACTGAAATGTATCATGATAGTAAGAGCTGTACTGTGTCAGATACTCCAGAATTGTATCCCTTATCCAAGGAAATATCAGATGTTCACAAAAAAGCCCAAAGAAGAACCGACTGTAAGTTATAGACTTGCAAAGGTATTTTCTGTCTTTCAGTAGCAAAACTCAGCTGAGTACTGAGGTATGAGAATCTGCCCATGCTGAAAGATATTTTTGTTCTTACACAGAATCATAGAATGGTCTGGGTTGGAAGGGACCTTAAAGATCATCTAGTTCAACCCCCCTGCCATGGGCAGGGACACCTTCCACTGAACCAGGTTGCCAAAAGCCTCGTCCAACCTGGCCTTGAACACTTCCAGGGATGGGGCATCCACAGCTTCTCTGGGCAACCTGTTCCAGTGCCTCACCACGCTCTCAATGAAGAACCTCCTCCTGATACCCGATCTAAACCTCCTCACTTTCAGTTTAAATCCATTACCCCTTGTCCTGTTACTACAGGCCCTTCCAAAAAGTCCCCTCCCAGCTTCCTTGTAGGCCCCTTCAGATACTGGAAAGCTTCAATGAGGTCTCCTCAGAGCCTCCTCTTCTCCAGGCTGAACAAGCCCAACTCTCTCAGCCTTTCATCATAGCAGAGGTGCTCCAGCCCTCTGATCATCTTCATGGCCTACTCTGGACTCACTCCAACTGGTTGATAGCTTTCTTACATTACATCCCGACCTGGACGCAGTACTCCAGGTGGAGGTCTTACCAGACCAGAGCGGGAGAATCCCCTCCCTCAAGCTGCTGGCCATGGTTCTCCACATACAGCCCAGGATACAGTTGGCTTTCTGGGCTGCCAGCGCACACTGCCGGCTCATGTTCAGATTTTCATCCACCAGTACCCCCAAGTCATTCTTCTCAGGGATCCACTCTCCACCCAGCTCTAGATCCACTCTCCACCCAGCCTGTACTTGTGCTTGGGATTGCCCCAACCCAGGTGCAGGACCTTGCATTTGGCCTTGTTGAACTTCATGAGGTTGGCAGTGGCCCACCTCTCCAGCCTGTCACGGTCCCTCTGGCTGGCATCCCTTCCCGCACATTGCCAGGTCACGTTGAGCTTCTCTTCAATCCACACCTCTATGAAAATCTGTTTCTCAAATCCTGTACCCTATTCTGCTTACTGTGTGCTTCCCTTCCTTAAATGCACAGGAAATCTTGAGTATGTTCCTAGAATTTTAAAATATTTAAGATTGTCTTCTTGTTTATGAACAAATTGCTTATGACAAAAAAAAAAAAAAGGAAGAAACAAAACCTTTTGCAGAGAGCTGGGCTTTTTTTTTTTTTTACCCCTTCCCTCCAGCAATATATGGCAACATCTGATGTCTCCCTGCTGGACAATGATGTGTTAGGACTTGTCTGCTACCCTGAAACTGGCAGGTAGAAAAACTGAGGTGCAATTAAAAAAAAAGATATATATGAATACATGCTTTCAAATTCTTTCAGTTTTGTATACTGCATGAACAGGCAATTACTTCTTTAAAGCCAACAGACTGAGTATAAAGCCCTTCTGGACAACTCTGCTTTCTTGTTAAGAAAACATCGTTTGGCTTTTGCTTACTATTAGGCTGATCATACAACAAATCGTTAACAGAAGGATATTCTCATTTTGCATAATCAAAGAGTAGACACTTCAAGTTTCAGATGTTTATTAAGCCTCATCAAAACATTTTCAAACACATGACCAAGTGCAGCATGAGGCAAGTTTGATTATTTCCTGGATGATTAAGCATGACAATTGTGCGGACGGCTTCCGGAAGACCTCTCTGTGCTGCTTATGGAGATGAATATATTGTTCAGAAGTCAGGACGGTCCTTTTTCAGCCTACTGTAGTCTACATTAACCGAATAGAACTAGGAAAGAGAGAGGGGAAAAAAAATGAGTAAGAAGCTAGACTATCCATTTTCCACAGTATTTACTAAAACACATGCCTCACTTGAACCCACATCGGAAAACTGAAATCATAGTTTGAGTCTGTACCCTAGAAAACAAATTAAAAAAAAAAACCAAAACCACACTCTGAAGAGCAGTAACTTATGTCATCTTCATTCTGCGTACAGTATTAAAAGCTCTGCAGTTAAAATGAGGCAGCGCTCATGACTACGATGAGAAAAAACAAACAGTATCTCTTCTTTAATCCCCAGAATTAAAAGTCCATTTACAGAAGCGTTCACAGCACTGCAGAGTTCATCCTTTTTGCCCAAAATCTATGCATACGAAAGGTAACACCAAGCTTGCCAACTGGCACCAGGCATGGTGTATATGGTCAGACAGTATCACAAGGAAAGTGCTGCCGAAGCCAAGTTTAAGTAGCTGCATCTAGAATTTCAAGGTATGAAAAGGAGGAAGGGAACTAAGAACAGATTCTTTCACACAGTTTTTATTAATGACATCAGATCCTACAACAAGCAATTCAGAACTGCCCAAATGCTCACTAAGCACAATGAATTTACAGACTAAAAGCATACTTTGGCATCCCAGCCTGACTTGACAGCAAGCGTGTGATGCTACAGTTTTACTTTACAAAAAAAAAAAAAAAAAAAAAAATTAAAAAAAAATCTATTAGCTTTATTATTTTTAGTTATGCCCCCCCCCCTTTTTTTTTTTTAACTTCCTCAGAGAAAACAAAACAGCCTACAGCACATTCAAGTAACAGCTCTCTGTGCAACTCCTACAGTAATGATCTAGTCTTCAACTCTTTTCTTTGGGATGGCCAAGGAAGTTGATATGACAAAGAGTTTACAAAGAAAAATGATTCCATCAAAAGCTAAAGCTTGTTTTACCAGAGCTTTTTACTAAACAGTCATCCTCAGTTTAGAATAGTTGCCTTCGCATTTCCCACACTGGGGATTTTTTTCCAGATCTGCAATGATACACACACCCAAATATGGTAAACCCTGAGGCCTAGACAGAAGGGGAATGCTAAACAAGGCAAGCAGCCTTCAAAAGAATTTGTGCTGCGCTCTATGTTGAACTTGCCTCTTTTAGATATTTAAGAGACAGCAACATGCCAAAAGCAGCAATGAAAACAAAGTATTAAGTTCTTCCTGGACCTTTAAGGGAATCTCAATGTGTTTTATTCTGGAGTGTGGGGGGCTTTTTTGCTTATTTCAATGATTGGAATAGTAAGATATGGTACTGAACAGACATGAGCTTTGAAAACATAGCTTGAAAATATGCCTTAAAATATTCCTAACAGGAATCTACTACAATACCACTTCAGTAAAACATGATAAAAACATGATTTCTGTAAACTACCAAATGTTTTACAGATCTTTGCATACTTCCTCATTAGTTCAATGAAATAACTGGAATATTACTTAAAGAACATTTCTATTGCATCCAGTTACTTACAGACTGTTTTGTTTCCAAACAATCAACTGCAGAACTGAGTTAGTGTTTATGTTAAGCACTGACTTTTTCTTGCTTTTATTCTGTTGATTACAGGCCAACAGTTCAGAGCTTAGAAACTTAGTTCAGAACTTAAGGTTTTGTCCTTCTCCCTCTGGTTTATTTCTGAGTATTAGGAGGTGGTATATTCTTCCTCTTGCATGTAATTCCTCTTTTTCCTTACAGTGCAAAATATATGACTGGTCCTGTATAGACTCTTTTCACCCCATTACCAACCAGCTCTAGGAAAGTTTTACATCTCAAACTCAGGTCTCTCAGCTCCATGTTCTAGAGACAAACAAACGCTGCACAGCAGAGAAATACTCATTCAGCTACTTCCCAGTATATTCAAACATCTTAAAGCAGTAGGCTACATCTCTGGTATTGTTTCCTAAAAATCTGTATTTTTCATTTTACCTTGTACTGGTCACTGGGAGACAATTTGTTCCAAGGTTCTGGATTATTTTTCTTGTCCCAGCTATTAAGAAAAATGCAAGATATGAAAACATATTAAGAGAATCATACTACATTCAAAATAAATTCATATGTGTACTGTGGCTATTAGACCATGGAGAGTCACCCATCCAAGTAAGTTTCCACAGAGAAAGACACAATCCTTTGCTAGCAGCCTTGAAACATCACATGGTAAACAAACAAATCTCTAGAAGAAGGAAATCTCCAGACCTAGTGCCAGTGATATTAGAGCAAGACATTAAGGCCTACAGAAACATAAAGACCAGGCAGTGAAGTTTAAATTAACATATGCAGCAAGAGAACTGGGTGCTGTGAATTACTTTATACATACCAGACATCAGGGTTGAACACTGCTAAACGCATGAGATACAGGGCTGCGCCAACGCCTCCAGATCCAATTATCAAAAACAGAGGGATCAACTAAAACAACAACAAAAAAATAATGTCAGACCACAATACAACAAAATAGTATTACTACATAGCATTTCTGACAACAGCAATGACAAACCAAAGAACAAGCTCACACACACTAAGCCATAACGCTTGGCCCTCTAAACCCCGATGTAAGCTCTGAGTGTACAGGACATCCCTGGGGTCTGAGAGGAACTAGTAGCTGCACAGAAGAGACGTGAAAAGAATAGCGGAACAACCAAAGGTCCCTTCAAAAGCACGTTTCCGAGAAACAAACATCAGTCCCTCCAGTGCCAAAAACAGCTCTTACCATCTGCAATCCTGATCTTAAATAAGGAAATGGAAAGGAGCCTGCGTAAGGAAAGCGACCAGCAAGAAGAAAAGTCACCTTTAACCTTGCTGCTGCAGCATAAGAAAGACACGTACTAGACGAAAAAGGGGAATCGACAGGGCCTCGCCGATCAGCCCTGAGCTACCCACGCGCCGTCACCCCCGGCCTACCCCAGGGGCCAGGCATGCAGAGATAAGAAGGAAGAGCAAGGAGGGGGGCTACCGGCGGGCCGGGGCAC
>NW_010223834.1:0-3961 GCF_000690775.1 Eurypyga helias
TGATTCTATGATTCTATCTGGAAATTTTATCTGCCTAAAGGATGTACAGTATGACATCATAGAAAAATAGTAACCCTATGTGGAAAAAAGAACAATCACTTTAAACAAGCATTATTAAGTATGGTGGCCAGAACTGTTCAGAGAAGATGTGTGTGTCAGGGTGGATGTCAGGACCCTGAGGGCTACTGGGCCTTGCTGTCCCTGCCTGGCCTCCCTTGGGGCCTCTCCTGACCCCTGCCCACAAGCTCAAGAACCCATTTCACCTCAGCCTAAATGTACTGCTCTGAGCACTGCAAGCTGAAAAAAATCAATGCTGACAGTTTAAGATAGAGTTTTCAGCACTTTTATGCAGACCCAGGGTAAGCAATTCTAAAAAGGAGGCACAGTAGGTGTCTAAAATGGAGAAAAAAAAAGAGAAGCAGAGTACAGTGGGAAAAAAAAGAAACCCCATAGAACTGGGTTTTCCTATATTGGGTATCTCTGTAATAAAAAGGGCTGTCACCCAAGAAATTAATTTTTAAAAGTTAAAAATAAAACTGGATTTTCAAAAACACAGTAGAAACACTCTATTTAGTAATTTCTGGTCTGAGAAGATGGGTAAGTTCTGATGAATAAATATTGTCAGTTATGACCAAGAATATTGCGTGGTGTAATTGAGAGTTTGTACTTTCCTCTTGGTAATGAGCTGCTGTTTCCCAACAGTAATAGAAGTGTGATTTTGCCGATGACATTATGGGTTCTTCTTGTGGAAGTAATAAAATTAAAACACTTTTACCAAGTATATAGATTATAGGAGTTTGGTTTTATGTAGACACTCTAAAATATATTCTGCTCTGGAAAAAAAAAAAAGCAACCATACTATGACTCTAAACATGAATGCATAGTCCAGCTTAAAAACTCTAGGAACATACTACCGATCCCAACTTTGGCAATATAGACATGCATAGGCAATATAGAGTTGGTTCTGAAAGATTTCTTACAGGTGTCTGGATTTAAATATTCCTACCACAGAAAATGTTAGAATTTAGTCGTTTCTGTCCACATTGTTTTATATTTTGAAAAAGCCAACTTCACTTATAAAATAATATTGGAAAAGCCTGCCAGAGGACAATATCTTCATGGAGAGAAATATGACCCTCTTCATTCATTCTCTTTGGTCATGGACAATTTAGTAGTCACCACTATGGCAACGTCGCTCAGTTCTTAAAATTTTCCTTCAAAAGGTTTCCAAATCGGGATTTTTTTAGGAGATGCACAATATAAGCCTGTTGTCCTCTTAAAACCTGGGTTGAAACAGACTGGGAAAAGTGGGGGAGGAGAGAGGACCTATGCTTTTCTGTTCTCTTGATGACCTGGATCAATTATACTGATCAGAAAGACAGCAGTCAACTTACTAAATATTGAAATGAAAACCATCCTCCGAAGAACAGATTTAAGTTTACATGATAACATTAAACTTTGTGCCATGATATTTCAAAACCACTCAATGTATGTGAAAAGTAGCAACACAAAAAAGTTAATGAAGTTTCTTCAAAATCAGAGGCAAACTCAGCTTGTCAGGTCTCTAGAACGTTGATACTGTTGGTAAGGAAGTGTTGGATGATATTGCAGGGTGCAACAGAATCCTTTAGGGGAAAAGCTGAGGAGCTTGTTAGTAAGATTGCACAAACACATTGTTTCTGGAACGGCAAAGGAGCTGTTTTCTAGAGCACTGCTGTTGATGATTCTAATATTCATGATCCAGTCTGCAGGCCCCACAAAATGAACTTTTTGCTGGTGAAAGCCCACCTGAACATTGAGAAAGTTGTGTTGAAAGCCCTGGACAAAGGGAATGCTTCCATAGCCAAGGAAAAAGCTTTCACTCAGTTTGTCAGACACGTGACCACCTATAAAATGGAAACTACTTTTAAAAACTAATGGCTTACTGTGCCTTGAATTCAGTCATTAAATAAAATCATCTGTCTCTTAAAAATGTTCTGGTATGTAGATGCTTTTTTTAAAAAGACATGTGATGGAGGTTAAAACAAATACAAAATTGAAACATTTTCCCTTTAAGTCAACAAAGGTGTCTTTATTCAAAATTATAAGCATGACAAATCTTGCAAGAAACACATGATGATGTCTGCTGAAACCTGTTTTCCCTCACAGAAATGCCAAACACCCCCATGGCCCCATCTGTACTCTGCAGGCCCCATCACCCCACTGTGCCCTGGAGCACTTTGCATCTCTGGGAGCTTTTGGCGCAGGGACCGTGCTGATGTTTCAGGAGAGCTAAGCCACTAGAGGCCGTAACAGCCCTGTAGAAATAAAAAATGACTAATAAACTATTATCATAATAGATGCACACTAAAAAGAACCATGAAATAATCAAGGCTGCCTTTCTGTGATGGCTGGGATCTGTGTGCAGTCCCAGGGCACAGGCTGTTATTCCAGTTCAGGGAACTCCATAAAGATGTGCTTTATTTTGAACATGTTTGACAGTTCTTTCGCAAACTGAGCTGATTTCCTGACTCTGATACAGAGTTGACAAATCAAATTACGAAAGATTAGTTCAGCTTTCAGGTGATCACACATTCTGGAAGAACGCCATTTCTGAAAACAAATGGTAAACACCTTGGTGCTACTGAGACTTCATATACAAATGACACAGTTAAATGCTGCCCTTTAATTAGAAAAGAACTTTATGGAAAAAAAGGACTTGCATTTAGCACAGTTCTTGGGCTCTTTGTATTTCAAAATTGTTTCAGGAGACAGTTAATGTATTGTTTTTCCCAGACCATTAGCATAGTACAATATATTTAGTTTGTCAGATATGTAAAAAATGTCACTGCAACTTTATGCAGTAGGCACTTATGCCTTATTATCCTTTTTTTCATATGCTTGATTATTCTTGTATTTGTAGAAAGAGTCACAGTTTATTATTTTTATTCTGTAGTTTATTCACTAGGTGTTTTGGTCAACTCTGAGGTGTCATTTTTCTCCTATTTATAATGACTTAATTAACACCTCTGTGTGTGACTGTGAAGTGTAATCCACCAAGCTTGCCCTTGTATATCTCTAGCTGTAGAAATTAAATTTAGTTTAAATGTTTATACATGTTAGACCCATATTTGATAGTAATGGGTCATGAGACCAGTTTTAGAGAAGAGACATGGGCTGGGAATCAGTCACAGAAAGACACCGTGGGAAGGCAAGAGGAAACTGAAGATAAACTACCTTGGTAGTACCTGTTTATGCTGACAGAGGTGAGACCACACCCATGGCCATGTCCACACCACTCAACCATTCCTACTGACAATCCCTATAGTTGTGCTTTGTTAGGAATCCAGTGTGGGCCCATATGGATAACAGCTGCACGGACTGTATAGTTTTCAAACCAAATTCATCCTGTATGCAACCACAAAGTCACATTGAAAATAAATTTAAATTCATGCTTTGTTATTTCAGTTGTACTAGATTTCTCAAGTAGAAGGTCTTACCAAGCCCCAGGTGAAAAGGATACTGTCACTATCGCATGAGTAGCCACATGTGATCTCCAAAAACCAGAGCAACCGCAGCATTCTGAAATGGGGAGACAGGAAAGCTGTTGCGCTAAATCCCCTCATCTACACACTTGCTAGCGCAAGAAAAGGGTGCAAGGCTGGTTTTCAATATGGAGCTGTGCAGATTTGTCTACAGTTCCCTACTGAAGGTCAGTTCACGATGGATGGAACACAGGCATGTGCCCAAATAGCTGGATTTCTGAACCTAACACTAACATTTCTGTACTACTGCTGGTTGTAAGAACACAGGAAAAGCAAAACCAGAAACATTGTTAAAAAAACAACGTATTTTGTTGGTGATTCCAGATACTTTTGTTAGACAGGCAAACCAACATGATTCAACATTTCTTCACAGTCAAATACCAGGGTGGGATTCAGCTCCAGACTGTAGATACATACCTATAGGCATCTAAGGGGGG
>NW_010223834.1:3984-9516 GCF_000690775.1 Eurypyga helias
TCTGTTGCCATCTAGGATGCCTGAGCCTCAGCTACTTCTCCAGAAGGGCACAGATCTCCCGTGTGCCCATGTTATATCTGCCAACCTTGTGCAAGTGCTTTTGTACCCTTGGGCACTACAGGCTTATGTTTAATCCCACTGGAAACTGTGGAGCTACTTGGATTCTTTTGAAAGAGAAATTTAGTCATCTGAATCCCCCTCTGGAGTCCATTAGCAGTATTGATTAGAGCTCCACTCACTGTAATGGGAGCATGACATGTAGACATGACATTTAAGTGCATACAAGCTGGAACTGACCTTCCTACATCTCTCCACAAAGTTTAATGTTCACCAAATGTAAAGGCTCGATAAAAGGCATGTGAAAACATGGACCCAAAAAGCTTCACTGAGCCTCTCAGCAGATGCGTGTTCCAGTTTCACTTCATTTAGCAATCCTTTAAATCATTTTAGCATCAACAATAGCACTCAGGAAACAGGTTGTTTCAGCAGATGTGGTTGATTCACGGGCACGGTTAAAGCCTAAACAAATTTTTTCAGTGGCTATTTTTTTGGATCCAGTTCACAAAATGCCTCAGTGTTACTTAATGAAATTAGCATCTCTATTTGGGATTTAAATTATACAGGTTTAACAACTCATAAAAACAAACAAACAAAAAACCCATAAGAGCTCTACACAGCTCTACAGAACCTTAGTTCCTGCCAAATTCAGGAGCCTGACAGCTGCAGCTGCTCAGTCTAAGCTCACAGGCTCTGCCGCTCGGTAGTGTTTGGCAGCATAAACTTCCTACCGCAGAGCTCAGGTTCATGGCTTCCAGGGAGGACGTGGATAACCATGAGACTGTTGACACTCATATGTGCAGGTGTTACTTGACAGTCTCCTATTTCATTCACAAAGTAACAAATCACATGTGTCTGAACAATATTTAAGCTATACTTAGAAGTTCCTCTTACACAAATGAGCATTTTGAAAAGCAAAGGGAAAGCACTGTCGGCAGTCGGTACATTGCCTGTGATTTTCAACATATTCTGAAGTGATCTAAAACAGAGTTAGGAGTGAGGAGGCAAATCCTTAGTACTGGGCTTGGTCTGAGCTATGTTGTGAGTATGCCTGTGCCCAGCCATACACCTCACTGATCTAGACATGGACCCTGATACACTGAGTTGACTCCCTGGGTTGACCTTGGACCTTGGATCACCACAAGCTCGTGTGTCTGGCAATCACTGGCATGTGGCTGAGCTAGGTGACCACCACAGCACCTGCTCTGCTCGCCCTGCTCAGGCACTGTAGGACCATGCCATGTCAGTGAGGAGGGCACTGCCCCGGCCTGCCTTGATGTCATTCTGCGCTCCCGGCCTGCCCTTCCTTGCAGAGCAGCCTTGCTGCTCACAACAGTATGTTATCCAGTGTGACAGAGGATTTCCTGTGAAGACTGTAGAATAAAGACCTAAATAATAAAACAGCAATTAAAATTCAATGTAAATAAAGGTGAAATTAGGTACACAGGAAACAACCATCCCAACTTTATATCAGCTTTCTATCCCCCAAACTGTAAATAGTCTGTGGAATTTATACTGCATGTCAGTCAGTAAAGTCCAAGGCAAATATTCTATGCTCTGGCTTTCCTTGTCTGGCACAGAAGAAAACTGCATGCATCCATTCACATCAACCTGTGTCGGTCAGTTTGGGTTTCCATACCACCCGGTCTCTCCACAGCCTTGTGACGACAGGGAACAGTGGCACCTTCACTGCACAGAAAGGGCAAATAATGCAGAGAGCATCTGAATACTTAGCTTCTCTTAGATGAAGATCCAGAACACTTCCATTCCTTTAAACACAGCAACTCAAATACTGCTAACACTTGACTCTGATCCTCGTTGGGGTTTGGCTGTAGATGTCCACGAGGCTTAGGTTTCACGCTGCAGTACGTCAGGCATGGAAAGAAGATACCTCCTTTTGGGGGTGAATAAAACTGTAAGAAGCACATCTGATCACACTGACTGTTTGCAGAAGCACACCATGGCCAGAAAGTGTCCTTTCATCAGGCATCGCCTCTGTGCTCGGGATTGTATCGACAGGTTCAGAGAAAAACAAGTGTGAATTCAAATTTGGAGTGACAAAAAGCTTCTGTTCTTCCTACCATTTATTATTGTTACTGTGCTTCATTGTAAATCTGTGCTTACTCTTTGTTGTGCCATAACAAGTGGCATAACATATATCATCATAATATGGCATATTATGCTATTGAATGAGATACAAAGATAACATAAAAGACAGGTCTTGCATAAGGAACATGTGCTTGAAAAGGAGCTAAAGAACAGGGGAGAAAACCCAGGATACACAGTGAGAGATTCCCGTTTAAATTTAGGAAAAGGAAAAGGCATTTGAGTTGCTACTTACATTCTTGTAAAGGAGAAGAAAAAGAAATTTTTTTCCCTAGGGTGAACATGTTCTAAACAGTGCAGCACAAGTGAACCTGGTGGACTGAGAATCCAGACCAATAGCATTAACTTACCTACAACAATTTGCGTGTGTGTGTGTGATTTGCTCTGTTTTTCTTTCAGTCACCTTTCAGAAGCAATAACAACCAAAACCGCCCATTCATCACCTTCTCTTTGATCCTGGCTCCTGATAGCAGCTAATTTGCATCTTCATTCTAATCACTCCACCCCATTCCTTGCAGTAATATTAACAAGAAGCTTCCTGTTCCTGGATGCCTTTCTGCAATGAATCCAATTACTGCAGCTCCAGGGAGAGGTTCAATGGGCAACAGATGCAACAGGGAAGACAGATTGGTGTCACAGAGAGATTTTTAAAAGCTCTTCACAGTCCTCAAAGCTGTGAGGCCGTCAAGGCAACTGCTACAGGTTGGACATTTTTTTAGGCCCTAGTACAGGGCCTAAAATCCTAGTACAGGATGAACAGATTCTGTGTCAGTTCTTGGCCAGTACAGACTGAAAAAAAAAAAGTGCTTTGCCAAATGAAGGGCTACTGTAATTCATGAAGGACATGAGCATCATTTCAGATTTCACAAAATGGTATGAAAAATAAGCTGTTGAAAAACACTCTTTGTGGAAAGACAGAAAAGCCTTTATTGATCCTGTGATAGACGTAGTTAATTGTATCTTTTAAAGGAATTGCAATCTAATCATATCAACTATCAACTATATCATATCAGCTATCAACAATCAATCATATCAACTATGAAATCAGCTCCTCACATGGTGATTTGATGTGCAGGGCATTTATCTGAAGAGTTTAGGCAAATGGTTCCTCGCAGCACCTGGCCTCAAACCCTGTTTGCCAAAATGGAGATGCGATGCTTAAATTCAGTGCACATGGAGGACCAGGGATCCATTGCCAGTCTCCTGCAGCTGTAACAGCTGCCAGGAGGAAGGAATAGTGCTAAAACCCTTGTGAAAAAGTTTCTGATGAGCTGCAGATTTTTAAGGGCCCTTACTGTAAATTTATCACCATTTTTGTGCAGCTTAAATATGCAAGAAGAATTCACAGTATATTTATTACTTTTGAAGTATCTCAATGCTCTCAGTTGATGTTCCTGTGTTAGATTAATTTCTTACTGGATAGATAGAAGTTTGACTCGAAACCTTGAAGCTTAATTTTCTTTCATATTCTGTGGACTAGGATCAATATTCACAGGGTGTAAATTTTGCTCCAATATTGGTTTGAACTTCTTAACAATAAATATCTTGGATTTACTTAATGACTTTCTTCATCGGTAGATCATTATCTGAACATAAGCTCACAGTTTATTACCCTGATCACTTAACCACATCATGGTACCTCTGCAGCATGTAAATATAGAAACAATAAAAGAAGGAAGAACAGATTATGACAACAGGGGAACAAAACCCAGAAGCATTTGAGACTTTCATTTCACTACCATAATGCAGCCTATAAAACTAAGTTGGGAGAGTACTTTACAGGCTGGATAGTCTCTAAAAGGTAGAAGGCTCCTATCAACAGCTACCAGGATATCAGTATTAAAGCAGTTTCTCATGTAGAATTCAACATTAACGGGTTTTAAGTGAAGAGTACAGACATAGCAGCCGTGTTTGCTTACATTGTATACATTTGCATTCCTTTAGAGACCTTTCTTCTGACTCAAGGCCTGATTTTGAGACATATGAGGTGAGAACTAGTGACATAGGAGTTCCACTCCTGAGTTTCAAAATAAACAAAAACAATTTTTGCTTTCTTCGAAAATGGATCCTTCAAAACTAGTGGCATAGGCCAGTTGGGTTTTAAATAATTTTACAAGTATTTATGCACTTACTTAGTAATTGTCATCTTGGTCTTACAAAAACTTCCTATTAGAGCAGTGAAGTTGCACTGTAATTCTAAGCTCCCACTATAGCATTTTGCACTTACAATATCTATAGCATAGCTACACACTAAGATATGTAGAATGTTATATAGGAGCTCTACAGCCATTGAAGTGACCTCGTTCACAAATGTTTAAATGGATACCTGCATTGATACCACATTTAACGAGATGGTTTAATGACACCAGTCTTCTGCAGAGGCTTCTTCATGTAATGCTGACAGGGAAACAAACTCATTCTACAGATACACGTATACAGTACAAAAAAAAACCCCACCTACCAGTAATTTGACTCAAAGAACACTGAATAAAGAGATTCAAAACATCTAGAAATCTGGCATTACAGTAAAATAATAGGCAGTTGCACTGGAAATACGGGGTTTATCTTTTTATCAGGAAGACAACTTACGAGGAGTGGGTGGAAAATAACAGTAATATTCAGGGGACTGAAGAATAGACAGAAGATAAGAAAAGTCATCAATGGCTCTGTTGCCTTGTACTTTGAACAATAGTTTAATTTATTACCACATTAACATAATATGCTAGTATTGTTATTAACAGTGCCTCCAATTTATAGTCACTTTGCAAGATCTTGTTTCATAAAGTTACTAACAAATTATTGATACTAAGTGTATGGTTAAGTGGATCCCCATTTAGCAAAGTTACTGAGACAGTTGGCAAATACCTCAGCATGTATAAACTGTGTTTACCTTTAACCCAAGCAGCTAGACACTATTCTGGACTATTTTATTAGATCATTTTCACTGGAAGAAATATACCCGTTCTCTCAATGCATATCCTGGTTGTGCAAATCATATATCCAAAGTCCTGTTTCCTAACTACAGTAACAACACATGACAGCAGGAAGGTTACTTCCACATTCAGAAGCCTAGCTCTATTTCCAGAATGGTCTGAGTTCTGAATTTCTGATCCACGCAGAATTACAAGCACTGGATTTTCTCTTTGTTTGACTCCTGTAGTGGAATACAGACATGAACAGGAATTTTATGTTTACTATTTTCTGTTAAAAGGACAATTATATAATTTCATGACAGTGACAATAGAGAACTGTATGCCATTAAGTAATGTGAATTAAAAATCCAGTAGAAGATTTGAAGAAGGCTGTAAACCAGTGACTAAGACTTAGTCCTTTTGGGTTCCGCTTCAGGCCACTGCTTCTCCAACACTC
>NW_010223834.1:9527-21864 GCF_000690775.1 Eurypyga helias
TACACTCATGCAGTCTGATTCTCATGCAACAAAATCAACATTTTCCCCTTTCCTTATTCTAGGAGTCACTCTGGTTTGATCATCCACTAGAGTGGAGCTGAAGCTTTCTACAACTAGGTCAATAATATTTTACCTTAATGACACAAACCAATGACTTAGTCAAAAGTATTGTCCCAGTTCAAAGTTATTCCAAATACATGACTGGGTCAACTACGCACTAGTAGGCTGTTGGGATTTAATCCCACAGGGCAACTAAACACCACACAGCTGCTTGCTCACTCCACCCCCAGCAGAATGGGGAAAGAAAGAGAAAAATAAAAGTGAGAAAACTCATGGGTTGAGGTGAAGACAGTTTAATGAGTAAAGCAAAAGCTACATGCACAAGCAAAGCAAAACAAGGAATTCATTCACCACTTCCCACTGGCAGGCAGGTGTTCAGCCATCTGCAGGAAAGCAGGGCTCCATCACGCATAACAGTTACTTGGGCAGACAAAACACCATCACTGCAAGCATCCCTCCCTTCCTTCTTCCCTCAACTTTATATGCTGAGAATGACATTATATGGTATGGAATATCCCTTTGGTCATTTGGGGTCAACTGTCCTGGCTGTGTCCCCTCCCAGGTTCTTGGGCACACCCAGACTATTCACTGGTGGGGTGGTGTGAGGAGCAGAAAAGGCCTTGGCTCTGTGTAAGCATTGCTCAGCAGTAATGAAAACATCCCTGTGTTATCAGCACTGTTTTCACCACAAATCCAAAACACAGACCCATACTGCCTTCTGTGAATAAACTTAACTCTATCCCAGCCAAAACCAGCACATAGACTTTGTCAGATCATGCACTGCCTGTCTGCAAGTGATCTGTGATTCTCCACAGCTGTCTCACCATCCTTTTCACCAGTTTCTCCTACACTCCCTCCTAGTCATCGATGCTGGTGATTGTTGGGTCTGGATGCTGCAGGTTCCAATTTAACACTTTGCTTTAACTTCAGACTCTTACCTCAGACTTTTCCTAATCTTTCACTCGGTCTCTCCACTGGACATTTCCCTTCATCAGAGCCTGTTTTGTTCCACCCTCAGCCCATGCTGCTGCTTCCATCATCCTGTGCACCAGCAAGGTATCCACACAGCCCACGCTGGAGCCAAAATCAGGTTTCCCAGGTAAGAAGGTCATTCTGTAGGTCCTTTCCTGGTTTCCTCTTTTATCATTTTCTGGGCAGAGAGCCAGGATGTCGGCATTTTGCCAGCACACATGCTGCTCTCCCACCCCGCCCTGGACCTCATGTCTTTGTGCCTACCTCACCTCTGGAGCCGAGCCTGGGGCCGCACCCCTCACTGCACCCCTGCAGTGGAGCCACTCCTGGTGCTGGCCCGAACACCTCTGCGTCGGCCGCACCTGTGAAGCCGTGCCCTGGGCTGGGATCCTCCCCACACCCTTGGTCTTATGCTTCCCTGATGGCTTCCTCCACGCGTTTGCCCTGCAGTGGAACTCAGCCTGGGTCCATTACCATCCTGCTTGATGGCTTGAATTTTGAACACAGACAAAACACATACACAGGTACAATTATAATTTCTTCTGCTTGAGAAAAGGAAAGACCATGGACCGTAACAGTATGCTGATCTCCCAGAGAAGCATCAGTCAGACCTCTAACATGTTAGGGATTTTTAATTGATTTGTAGGGTGACATAGAGATGTGCCATCCCCGGACACATCAGGCTCCTCCATAGGTACATCTTCCAGCACAGGTGTTGCTCTTCTCTCGCAATGACTTTTGCTGCAGCAGCACCAGAACTTGAGCAGCACTGGGACTGGGTCTGGCTGGGATGGAGTTAACTTCCTTCACAGCAGCCCATAACCTGCTGTGTTTTGCATTTGTGACTATAACAGTGTTGATAACATACCAGTGTTTTGGATGATGCTAAGCAGTGTTTGCACAGCATCAAGGGTTGGATTTTTTTCCTTTCCCCTCTCTGCCCCACCAGTGAGTAGGCTGGGGGTGCGCAAGAAGCTGGGAGGGGACACAACTGGGACAGCCGACCCAGGCTGACTGAAGAGATATTCCATGCCATATGACATTGTGCTCAGCCATAAAATCTCAAGGAAAGGAGGAGTAAAGGGAGATGTTTGTGGTTAAAGCATATGTCTTCCCAAGTAACCCTTATGTGTGCTGAGGTCCTGCTTCCCAGGAAATGGCTGGACATCTGCCGGCCAACAGAAAGTAGTGAATTAATTCCTTATTTTGCTTTGCTTGCACATGCAGCTTTGCTTCACCTATTAAACTGTCTTTATCTCGACCCATGGGTCTTCAGCTTTGCTATTCCAAGTCTCTCCCTGATCCCTCTTAGGGGGATTGAGCAAGAGACTGGGTGCGGGCTCAGCTTCTGGCCAGGGTCAGCCCACTACAGCACTCAAGCTACCTTGGCCTTGGCTCACAAAGTGTTTTCCTTGTCCTGAATTAATACAGATCTGTTCCTTGTCACCAAGGCTGATGGGAAACAGGTACAAATTCACTGTCAGGGCATGGAAGAAGAACTGGGTTTGCTCCTCATCTTGAATGAGGAGGTGTTTGAATTTAAAAGGTGTTTTTGCTGCCCTGACCTAATCATCCGTGACAAGGGTTAATTGAAAAGGGACAGAATTATTTCTGCCTCCTTTCTGAGCATTTTCTGCCAAGCACCATAGTACCAAGGAAATTAAGGACAGAGGGAAATATTTTGCTGTTCTGGGTAGCAGAATTCATTCAGCTGCTCCTCAGAAACATAGACCATTTTTTCATTACTTTTTTTCCCATCCCCAGGACAGCATGTCCAGCTGCTAACAATGTCATGATTTTTAAGATCATACAAAAAGTAGATATCTTCACCAGAGGCTGCCCATTCTGAGAAGTTAAGGGTGATAGGCAGCTCCTAACTTCATCCAGATTAATTATTTACCCAGCTGGGAGCCATGCTACTGCTTCCACTGCTGCGGGCAGCTACTGCTATTGCTGAGCAATAGCGCGTCACTCAGGTAGTGTGACGTGTTGCTTTTCAATGTGCTAAGATGCTGAGGTAGTCAATCCTGCCAGATTAAGGTAGTCAATCCTACCAGTGCCATTTTCTATTTCCTGGGGCAGCAACTGATCTCAGAAACAGGCTGTCAGGTATACCAGCACCACTAGGTAAGGAACCCCATAAGGTAATAGGGCTGGTATCAAAGGACTCATAGCGTAGGCAAGTCCTTGCAAATTGGTCTGTGATACTAGATAGAGTATCCATCCTACATGTGGCACAATATCATTATTGTGCAATTTTACTAATTTGGTAATGACTCTTGCCATGTTGATCATATGGCAACATCTCCACCATCAAATCCAGCAGCGTAGATGAACATGATTGTTTACTGACTGTACAAATCTCAGATAAATCCCAGCCGTTACTAAGGCTTTGCCATCTTGGTTCTGCTTTTTTCATTTGCTATTAAGAAAGAGGCTTTCATGTAGTTCATGTGAGCTGGCAAATAAAAGAAGCTAAAACTGAATAAATTATTTTGGCAGCTCTTCTGCCATCACAATGCTTTTACTAGGATTTTTGTGCTAGTAATTAAGAAAGTGAAACTCATCCTAACTTTATAGTGTCATAAAATTTGTATGTAATTTTTTCATCTGATGAAATAGACCCATATAAGTCAAAATTTATGGATGGTATTACAGGAAAATGAGATCATATATAAATTCTTCAGGATGTCACTGTACCAGAAGTTACCAGAAAATGCTGCAGTTATATCAACATAGATATATATATGCAGCCTCTAAAACCTTCCTGTGGACTTTTAATGCACACAAACTTCATGTTTCCTTCAGAACGAAACATAAAGTCTACAAGGTTAATTAATAAAGTGAACAAAGTGATAATTTGCAGGAAAACAACTAATGTAGTTGATTCAATTGGAACGGGAAAGACTTCTTTATTCTGCATCCCTTCAGGACTCAGAGTTTCAGTTAGTCTGCACCAAATTTTCTTAAACACAGGTTGACACAATTAGAACAATTCAAGCACAGATTTACCCGGGAGGTGAGCACTCCTGCTGAGCATTACGTGATATCATCTTCAGTACTCATCATTAAAGAGCTCTGCAGAGCACACAGTTCTCCCTTACACACTTACACAGACCAACTATTCATGTGTGGATGGATTTGGTGCCACAGTCAAAGGTAGCCAGGATGTTGAGTGGATGAGAGCTAGAAATGGCACAGCAGAGCTAGTCTACGAGAGCGCTGCTTGTTTAGCCAAAGTCTCATGCCACAGGAATGGGGTAGGGAGAATTAAAGTAAAAGCCTTTGATTTTTCATCATTGTTTGTTTCTAACCACTTGAAGCTGCTTTTATTTCCGCATCTAGTTAAATACTCTTACTACCAGATGCACTGGAGAGAGCCCTCCGCCTTCAGCCACTCCTATATTGATCCAGTCCTTTTAATTTAAACCTGTTATTAATATGCAGAGTTGATACTTCAGTTTTTAATATGTTTGGAAGATTCCTTCTGAGCTGCCTTCTTTTGCCTTTGCACCAGAGATGTCAAGCAGGGGTTGGCTGGGGAACCTGTAATGCTCATTTCTCAGTGCAGAACCAAGGAAAGACAGCCTTCCCTCTCACCCTGCTCACGCAGCTTCTGGTGATGTTCTGGTTTCAGAATCTCAAACCTATATTACTCTGAAGCAGATGTTCAGATAGAAACAGAAACTGAATTAGAGAATAGAAGTTTAGAGTTCACTCTAGGGTTTGTTAGTCTCACTCAGATGCTAACTCCCCCTGTTGACAGAATTCCCCCTCTCCCCTCCTTCAAGACCTCCATACCAGTTACACAAGAAAATCAATGAATTGTGGAGCCAGTTGGATACTTAGCATGAATTCAGCAAGGAGGAAAGAGAACACAAACTATTTGGTTTCATCTCTCCCACTAGTGCCCCCATGCAGAGGATCCTGTGTTCCATGTCACCATCACAGCCATGTAAGGGAATGCCCATTCTTTCCTCAGTTCCCTAAAAAAACATGACTGGATTACACCCAGGCTACGTAGCAAATCCTCAATGGTTTCATTTAGACAGCTATTCATTTTCAGCACCTATACTAGGCTCCTAAATTTTTTATCAGACTTCCCGACTACACCTCCATTGTACTCTGTGTTATACATGGTACTATGTGCCTATTGATATCTGGGGCCCAGCACTGAGGAGCTCTGCAAAATTGGCAGTGCAAAGCAAGTTTCAGTCATCACTTAAACAGAGCAGTACCATCCTGATGGATTTTGTTTAATATATTTCACATATTAACTGAAGGGCTAGTTATCCTGTGGACGGAAACAATATCTGCACTTTCTGGTGTTACTTGAATTAGAATTATTAAATACATTTATCACTAAGGATTTATCTATATTGGTCACATCTTTAGTGTAAAAGATGGAAGAAAAAAAACTAATTTACAAATAAAATTCTGTTCATAGTATAACCTTTCTCATTAAGCACTGGATATCCATCTTGTTAAGTATCCTTGATGAGAATGTAAACAAAAATAATTGACAAGCCTCATTAAATTCCTCTTAAAACATACAGCTCTTGACTTCGATGGGAGTGGAATCAACCCTAAATTAAGAGCTGAATTGCTTGAGATTAAAATAACTTGTTTTAAAGCCTGAGGACAGTTTGTTCATTTTTACACTTTATTGGTATTCTTCTTTTATTAAGTGTACAAACAGGTGGGATGGGATTCCTGTCACCTCACTCTAGACATACACAATATACACTTCTGAAATAGTCATGCCAGACTCCCTTTATTTTCAATAGAGAGAAAGAGCCTCTTTTAAGGCATGATTCATCTGTTTTAGATGTCTGCTTTAGAATGAGATAAATTGTGTACTATAAGCATTTGGTTTTCTTCATTGAAAATAAAGGTAATTAGGCAAACTCATTTAAAGAGAGCTGTCTACACTGTAAGTGTTTACATTTAGTGAAATGAGTACTCTGGCAGCTGAAGATACTTAGAGACATTGTCAATGTATGTAGAAGAGGATTAACTAGTGAGTTGAACTGAAGCACAAATGTGTCTTCCATCTGATCTTCCAGGTGGTATTTGCTTGTTATAAACAAAAGAAAGGTAAAATATTTTTTAGTCAAAAACACTCTTTACGTTTCTTCTCTGACATACTATATTCACAGCTGACCAACATCTGTAGCCACTGGTATTTAAAAGATGTGAATGGGCTACTCCTCCAGCTTCCACTGTTAGGGGTGTTTATGCAAACTACGTAGATTAAGGATTTTGCATTATCCCAGTGATCCTCCTGCACTAAAAGCACACTAAAAGCACTCTTGGGGTTATGCGCTAAAAAAGATCACAGGGTTATCTGTGATATAGCTAAGTTCTATACAATCTGCTTCTTGGCTGGGATGGAAGGTATTTTCACTCCACAGTTTATATTACTTGCCCCTGGTATATGCACAGAGGCATTCTGGTTTTGTTATCATAGTTGCTGTACCTTTTCCTCCAAAACAGATCATGTAAATAAAACAGACTTTTCTCTGGGGCACTAATAACTGTATTTGCTTCAGGGTTTAAACAAATCATAATATGCTTTTAGCTCAATTAACTAAAGATATCATCAAGATTTTCTGTTATGCAACTTTTTTTTAGATTGTGAGATTTTAATTGTGTTTCATTTACTTCACCTTTCTTAATTAAAATAAAATTTAGATAATAATAATTTTTAAGATTTACTACCTTTCTTCTTTACCCAGCACTGGAAATTATGAGATTCTAAGGACACCAGTCACTGTTTGTATAGTTAGTATCTCTGATAACCTGGTTATTATTCTCTAGTAAAAGATAAACTGATGTATATCATGAAACAAACTTCCTCACAATGAGTTACATTTACATCTTGCAGTCAGTACACAGAAGCGTTACATATGTCTGCAAATTTCCATTCTGAAAATTTAAGTGTGACATATGCTATAAACCACTTAGAATCACAGAAGCATAACATAATCTAGATGGACTTTGGGAGGTCATCAGGTTGAACCCCCTGCTCAAAGCAGGGCTAACTTCCATGTTAGATGCTGGGTGCCTTCCCCAGTCAAGTTTTGCATGACTGCCGCCTCCCTAGACAACCTGTTACAGTGTTGGATCAACCATCTTTGGAAGTGTTCCAAGTCTGGCTAAGTGGGTCTTTGAGCAACCTGGTCTAGTGGAGGGTGTCCCTGCCCATGGCAGGGGGGTTAGAACTGGATGGTCTTTAAGGTCCCTTCCAACCAAACCCATGCTGTGATTATATGAATTTTTTTTCATAGTGGTGAATAAGAATTTTTGGATACAATTTCTGTCTGTTGCACCTTGGCTTTTATGGTGGATCTGCAAGAAGATCTTTCTGCAACCACCCACTTGAAAGTTGTACACAACAATTACATCCCCTTAACCTTTCCTTCAGACTGAGCAAACCCATTTCAGCCTCTACTTGTGTGACAGGCTGCAGCCTCCTCGTCAGTTTTGTGCTCCTCCACTGGACTTGCTCCAGTATGCTGATGTTTCTTGTATCTGGAAGTCCAAAACCGGACATGATATTCCAGAGGCAGCCTCTTGAGTTCACAGGGAATAGCCACTGTCCTCAGCCTGCTGGCTACACTCTCACTGATGCAGCCCAGTGTGCAGTTAGCCTCTGTTGCTGCAAGGGCACATTGCTGGCTCACAGTCGGGTTGTTCACCATGACCCCAGGTCCTTTCCTGAAAGACAGCCTTCTAGCCTGCCAGTCCCCAGCTTGTATGGTAGCATCGTATTTTTCGTGCTTAGATAGAGCTTTAGATCAGCTTTACTTGCCTGTTTTGACTTGTCCTTTTTAACTTCAAGAAGTTTCTGTCAGGCTATTTCTCTCACCTGTTGAGATCCCCCTGAATAGCTGCCCTGCCCTCCAGCACACAATCTTCCTCCCACAGTTTAATCACCTGCTAACACAGTAAGGATACATTACATCTCATCATTCAGGTTGTTAGTGAAGTTAAATAGTGTGAGGTTCAGTATCTAATGCAGAGGAATACTTCCCACTAACTGACTGCCTTTACAGGTCACTTAAGAGTATAATGAACAACACAGAACCCAGCACAGAGCTCTGGGTAACTCCAGTGGTGACCTTTTTTCACTGTAACAAGTAACCAGTCCTCTTGCCCTGTTTTCTAACTTGTAACCTGTTATTTACCCATAAATTAGACCTTGTACTTAATCTCATGACTACTAATTTCCATAGAAACTCTTGATGATGGTACTGTCAAAAGTCTTTAGAAGTCCAAGCAGATTGGATCAACGTGGCTGTCTTTGTCCAAATATTTGTCCAGAGGAGGGCCACGAAGATGCTCAGAGGGCTGGAGCACCTCTGCTATGGGGACAGGCTGAGAGAGTTGGGCTTGTTCAGCCTGGAGAAGAGAAGGCTCCGGGGAGACCTTATTGCAGCCTTCCAGTACCTGAAGGGGCTACAAGGAAGCTGGGGGGGACTTTTTACAAGGGCCTGTAGTGACAGAACAAGGGGTAATGGGTTTAAATTGAAAGTTGGGAGGTTTAGATTAGATATCAGGAAGAAGTTCTTCCTGGAGAGGGTGGTGAGGCCACTGGAACAGGTTGCCCAGAGAAGCTGTGGATGCCCCATCCCTGGAAGTGTTCAAGGCTAGGCTGGATGAGGCTTTGAGCAACCTGGTTTAGTGGAAGGTGTCCCTGCCCATGGCAGGGGGGTTGGAACTAGATGGTCTTTAAGGTCCCTTCCAACCCAAACCATTCTATGATTCTATGATTCTATGATTTATTGACAACCTTCAAAAAGAGGTTTGAAAATAAGACTTCCCTTTTTAGAAGTCACAGTTACTCTTCCAAGGTAACCTGTATGAACCCAGGAACCATTCATTCTGCCCTTTATTACAGTTTCCACAAATTTACCCAGAGGCCTGATGCATAATCCCATAGTTCCCTTGATTCTCTCTGAAAATTATTTTACAGCTGGTATCTATTTGCCGCACTCCAGTCCTCAGGTATCAACGACTACAGTGAGCAGTTACAGACTACAGTGTCTTCTTAGAACCTTTGCATGAAATAACCTTTAGTATTGGTAATTGTTAATGTTCATGTTGCCAATTTGTCACATAACCTCTTGTACAATCATTTCCGTTTCAGTCAGATCCTCTTCCAGAAAAGCATTCTGGAATGTGGGTTTTCCTAGTCACAGTCAACATCAATTTCTTCTCTGAAAAAGATCTGCTCTCTGTAGTGCTTCTTTGATACCCTGATCATTAATCAGCCCTTCAGACTCTCTGATGAGCTTCTTCATATGTTTGAAGAAGGGTTTAGTGATAGTTTAGAGTCCCTCAGCACATTGCTCCTGCCAGCTTGCTGCTTTTTTTTTTTTTTTGGCCTGCTTAATTTTATTTTTATGTGTTATCAGCCAGAATTTATAGATTTTCCTAATTTCTTCATTTGGATATGACTTCAGTGTTTTGAAGGTTGCCTTGCTTTTAATAACATCTCCCTTATTGTTTAGTCACGCCTGGTGCTTTCTACCTTTACTCAAGCCTGTCTTAATATGTTGCATGCACTGGCATACAACCTGGATATATTAAATGCATAATTCTGCTGTGTCCCAGGTATGGGCCTCTGATGATTATGTTTATGCGCATTAGTTAAGGAGAAAGAGAAGGTTACAGAGTTTCTGCCAAGAGAGACGGTGTTACGGGCAGTACTAGCCAACCTGTGGCTCGTGACAGTCAAGACATGAGACCTACAATAAAGCAGAAATCATCATTTCAACAAAACATGTCCCCTCTCCCATTCCAAGCAGTGCTCTTCTACTCCAGAGATGTGCTGGTAACCACCTTCTCCCTATGCCTCTCCAGGCCACAGCCCTCTGCAGCAACCCCCAAAAATCCCAACCTGCCTTGCACAGTGAGGGATCCTGCTCAGAGTCTTCTCTCCAGTCCAGACAAGTGCAGGCCCAATGAGTATTCAAAATGAAATTAGTGATTAACTGAATTCTAAAAGTAAGGGAGGAAGAAGGATAGACAGCCAGTCACAAGCAAAAAGCAAAACGAAGGGGTGTCATGGAGTCGTTGTCCAAAGCAGCACCAAATAGACCAAGAGTGGGGTCACAAAGTCCACGGGTGAGACTGAAGTCACTGTTTCAGAGATTGCTCTCACGACCACTTTTCCTCGATGCCATGCAGTGCTAACGTGCTTTTGGGATATTCTTACCTTCCTCCTGGTAGGCAAAAAACAGATCATATTTTGCCATGACGCCTTTTTGCCATTCTAAGGGATCGATGGGTCTCTTTCAGCAGAAAAAACCCTGTACTGAGAAAAAAAGGGGACATATATAGACAATGTGTGGGGTAGGAAGGTGTTAAGACGAGAGGTAGCAGCAGCAGCAAGCACTACTTGTGAGGAAATACACCATGTTGGTAGGGCAGAGTCTAAAAGTGGGGGAAGGGAGCGGCCCACGCTCAAGGGATTATGAAGAAAATAAAAGCAGGTGAATAAAAGACTCGGCAAGAGGAAGTGCTTGAGGAAATTGTGGAAAGCAGCAGTCTGCAGCCACACAGGCTGCAAGATGTGACTTGTGAATGTGGTGTACCTTGCAGATTGGCCTTCGCTGTGGGAGCAGGCCTACCGCCTGTGGCGGTTTCAGGGTGGACAATAATGGCAACCTGCTCAGCCCAGTCCTGGCTCCCTCCTGGCCTCACAAGAGGCTGTGTAGCATGCAAACGGCTACAATAACATGAGCAGCATTTGGATGTTGACGTCCAGGCAATCTTCAAAGTGTACCACTTCACAGTTAAAATGCCTAAATGAAAGTCCAAAGCTCTTTTGAAGTGGGAGCTGAGTGCTCGGTGACAGATCGTGGAGGACACTCACTGCTCAGTGGAAACGTCTACCTGTGGCAGTGGGAACCATGCACTGCAAGCCACCACGTCCCCTGAAACTCAGCCGGACCTCTAGTTGTTAACTTAATACTCATAAATCAATCATGACTAACAGAGTAAACTGAGACATAAATGGTGGGCTTGTTAAACAGAGGGAAAGACACTGCTTTTGATCTTATGAGTACTATGATCAAACCATTTTTGACCTAGGTTTGTGTTAGAAATATTTATTTCAAACACAATAAGCAGATTTAATACATTTTAAATGAAAGACGCTTCATATTTTTCTTTGCCTTGCCATGAAGGTTTTTTCACTTAATGCAGGGAGTTAATTAAAGTAACCTTCACTAATGTGTGTGACAATTTACACAGTAATTAGTTCAACAGGAATAGACAAGACGTTACAGTTCTTCCAAGCCTCAAGGCTGACAGGAGCCTCAAGGCCAATCGCTACAAGATTCAGCCAACCCTCCTGCACATTTCCCTCAATTCCCTAGCTAGAGATCAACTTTTAGAAACTGCCCCTCTGGCTTTCTGGAGTCCTTCACTTTGAAATCTTCCACTGAGAGTAAGTGGAGTTAACGCCACCCATTAGTACAACAGTATTTGTGAAATGTAGTTTCTGAAGAATTTGCCCTATAATTAAGGTATGTGTGTCAGCATCCTCTGTAGTGGCATTGGTAATTAACAATACTAATAGATGTCTCATGTCTGCAGCCTGTCATGTGCTATTTTGGCCCTCTGTTTCAGGTTGTTAAACAGAAGAAATTCTACTTATGTACAAGAAAACACTTTTGTATCTTCCTGAAACAGCTGTTAACTAAAAAACATGAAAAAATTTAGACCGTGTATCCTGTCTTAGGTTTATGTAACAGAAATTAGAGCACATAACGTGATACAGACTCTAAATACTGGAATATGGCCAAAGTTTCCTTGCTATCATCATAAAATCATAGAATGGTTTCTGTTGGAAGGGACCTTAAAAATCAGTTAGTCCCAATCCCCCTGCCATGGGCAGGGACACCTTCCACTAGACCAGGTTGCTCAAAGCCTCATCCAGCCTGGCCTTGAACACTTCCAGGGATGGGGCATCCACAGCTTCTCTGGGCAACCTGTTCCAGTGCTTCACCACCCTCTCCAGGAAGAACTTCTTCCTTGCATCCAACCTAAATCTACTCTCTTTCGATTTAAACCCAATACCCCTTATCCTATCACTACAGACCCTTGTAAAAAGTCCCCCCCAGCTTCCTTGTAGCCCCTTTAGGCACTTGAAAGCTGCAATAACATCTCCCCGGAGCCTTCTCTTCTGCAGGCTATTCTCCGTCCAGCCTGTACTTGTGCTTGGGGTTGCCCCGACCCAGGTGTAGGACCTTGCACTTGGCCTTGTTGAACTCCATGAGGTTGGCAGTGGCCC
>NW_010223834.1:22004-24820 GCF_000690775.1 Eurypyga helias
GAATGCCGCTTGTCACTTTCCTCCTCTTAGACATTGAGCCATTGACCACAATTCTTTGCATACAACCATCCAGCCAGTTCTTTATCCACCAAGCAGTACATCCTTCAAATCCATATCTCTCCAATTTAGAGATGGAATGTCATGCGGGATGGTGTCAGACACTGCACAAGCCCAGGTAGACGACATCAGTTGCCCCTCCTTTACCCACCAAGGTTGTGACCCCATCGTAGAAGACCACCAAATTTTTCAGGCATGATCTGCCCTGTGAAGCCATGTTGGCTGTCACTAATCACCTCCTCATTCTCCATGTGCCTTAGTATCATTTCCACAAGGATCTGCTCCATGATCTTGCCAGGCACAGAGGTGAGACTGACTGGCCTGTAGTTTCCTGGATCTTTCTTTTTTCCCTTTTTAAAGATGGGGGTTATATTTCCCTTTTTCCAGTCAGTGGGAACTTCACCAGACTGCCATGACTTCTTGGATATGATGGATAGAGGTTTAGCAACCTCATCCACTAGTTCTTTCAGGACCTATGGATGTATTTCATCAGGTCCCATGGATTGTGATCCTTATATGAAAAAGACATAAACTTTAAAGTAAGGTGAATTAATGAAGAGACATATGGAAAAGTGATTATTTTTTACAATATAAATTCCTGGTAGAAGACCCTATAGATAGCAGCCGTATCTAGTCATGATCCAACACACATTTTGTAATGCTGATAGGACATACCAAAGATGCTGTGTGAAGGTCTTCTTACCATACAAGATGGCTATGCCCAAATCTCTAAATATCCTGGATAAAAGGTATTGAAATAATAACCACCAGGATGTCTGGCAGCATCTCTCCAATGCAACTAGTGTAAGTACTTGTCACTCTTCTAAATAATTCCATCACTTTGTACAGAATGAAAAACTTATTTGTTATTACCTGAAAGACTATACATTGCTCATATTTTAAATTAACATCTTGTCCCTGCTCCCCTCTGCACTGAAAATATGCTAACATACATTTTTCATTGTTAAAAAAAAAGTGCCAATTAATCAGATTGCAAGAAATGAAGAAAAAGGATGACAGAAATTTAGAAATATGATTCCCTTCTTGACTTACATGCAGGATAAATACAATTACAGATAACATCACCAAATTCATAGGGAAATGCCACCCTTTCTTTGTAAAGCCTGTAGTATGTAAGTTCCTTTGCAAAGTCATAAGAACATACACATCCTTCCTATGTATTCTCTGTGTATGGATGGATCTTTTGTCATAGAATCATAGAATGTTCTAGGTCGGAAGGGACCTTTGAAGGTCATCTAGTCCAACCCCAATGAGCAGGGACATCTTCAACTAGATCAGGTTGCTCAGAGCCCTGTCCAGCCTGACCTTGAATGTTTGCATAATAAGTTAAAAAACCACAACTTCACCCATAAGATAAAACATTGCTTTTAAGGCAAGAATGGGCATTGATGACATTCACTGCAATGGATGTACAGGAAAAGTGTTATCATGTTCCTCCTCAGCTCTGGGAGCAGATCCAGCATGATGCAGAACCCAGTTACCCATATCCTGCAGGTGCCAGGCAGAAAGGAAGACTGATGTCTAACCCACTGCCTGGGAGAGCCCCAGGAGAACTCCATGGAGTTCACTCAGCTTCTGCAGGTAATACAGTCACTCCACTATGCTCAGTGCGACAGACTGGGGAGGACAGGACATTTGCCTTTAGAGAGTTCTGTAAGATCCTAATGCACCAGTGATGGCTGTGGCTCTTGCACCTTTACAAACATCATGCTTGTTGCATGTGTCTTTTCTCTGTGGGAGTCACTTCCTCTCAACATCTTCTAAACATCCTAATTCTTCATAGCTTTCATTGCATTTTCATCGGTTGTCTCATAACCTTGTTGTTGTTTGGTCACCAGGAATCTGGCAAGTTCCTCTTTGGGCCAGACTGGTGATGCCAGAAGCTACATCGAAACAAGGAACCTCTGGCAACCTGTTATTCCCACTGTGCTCCTAATTCCACTTGCACTACACGACTTCCTAGTGGGAAAGCATTCTTCCGCGGTCCCACGTCAGCCTGCTGCAGGGAAGGAAGGCAGCTGTGTGACACTCAGCCCCGCTCCCGCTGCGCACCGCCATGCTGCCGTTTCCACCAACTCGCTTTTCTGTAACAAAACCTGTGTTTCATTCTCCTTCTCTGCACAGCTGTGCTCTCTGCAGTTTGGTGTGGCATCACAGAATCACAGAATGGTTTGGGTTGGAAGGGACCTTAAAGACCATCTAGTTCCACCCCCCCTGCCATGGGCAGGGACACCTTCCACTAGGCCAGGTTGCTCAAAGCCTCATCCAGCCTGGCCTTGAACACTTCCAGGGATGGGGCATCCACAGCTTCTCTGGGCAACCTGTTCCAGTGCCTCACCACCCTCTCCGGGAAGAATTTCTTCCTTGCATCCAACCTAAATCTATTCTCTCTCAATTTAAACCCATTACCCCTTGTTCTGTCACTACAGACCCTTGTAAAAAGTCCCCCCCAGCTTCCTTGTAGCCCCTTCAGGTACTGGAAGGTGCAATAAGCTCTCCCCAGAGTTGCATTAGAGGCGAACGAAATCAGGATGAAATTACGTCTGAGATGCAGTTGTAACACCCAGGTCAAGAACTTCTGTTCTGCACTATTTCTTCGGGAAAACCTTAAAGGAGAGTAAATACAAAACGCCGCCCTGTTGAAAAGTTGCCGCTTTGCAACTACAGACCCGTCCGCTGCGGGATCCGCGGGATGCGGCGCCGCGGAGGCGGGTGGCCGAGGGCCGTGGGGAGCTGCC
>NW_010223835.1:0-2465 GCF_000690775.1 Eurypyga helias
TACTTTGTTGCTAGCCAAGATTAAACCACAACAGCGCTCCACTCAGAAGGATCTAGAATTCAACACTCTGTTTCTCTGGTTTCATTACTAGCTGCAAAACAGCCCCACTAACGCTGTGGCATACATGAATGCTGTTTCTGGCATCTCCATCACAGCTCCACTCTCTCTGCTTCTAAATATAGACGCAACATCAGAGGACCTCTCACAAAAGGAGACAGCACTGAAAGCCTTTAGTAGCAGTAATCTTTCTTGGAAACCACTTTATGAGACCTAGAAATTCTGGGGCACTTATTTCCTCAAAGCCTAACGTTCAACCTTGCCTGAGCAACAAGGGAACATAGAACAGCCAGCTACAGCTTCCATTCAGACAGACAGAGAGGAATTGAATGCTCTTTGTGTCTCTATGGTCCTTTGAACACCTAAAGCAGCTCTCCCTCTATCTCCAGACTAGTTCAAATGAAAAAATTCCAAATGAAGGCTCTGAAACAGAACTGGCCAGGACTAAAAGCTGTTTCTGGCCCTCCTATTCCCTTGACAACCCATTCACAGGCGCACCAACTCTGGAGTACTGCTTTTGCTCTACCATCTAGCACTCACCCCCTTGAGAGCCCTGCTCTTCAATGGAGAATCACCATCAGGGGATCACTCACAGGTGTCAATATTGACACCTGTTGTTTTGGTAATGCCAGGATTGAAACCTCTTAGTAGCACTCACAGACAGAAAGCTGTTGTAATGACAATCTTTCCTTGGGAACTGCTTGAAGAGACCCACCAATTCTGGAGCTCTGCATTCCTCTAACCCTAACACTCAATTTCACATCAACATTTGTGAGAAACTGAAAGGATTATTGAGTGTTGATTTCTCAAACAATGTGGCGCGTAACAGTTACGGTCTGCCTAGCCCTAAACCACAAATTAAAAGCTGGTTATCATGGAATATGGGGAACATGGAGGGCATGTCAGAGGATGCATACTTCTGTATTCTGATTACCATACGTGACTGGAGTGTGTGAGTCATAGCTGGCATGTATCTGTTTTCATAGGATCATAGAATGGCTTGGTTTGGAAGGGACCTTAAAGATCATCTAGTTCCAACCCCCTTGCCATGGGCAGGGACACCTTCCACTAGACCAGGTTGCTCAAAATGTCATCCAGCCTGGCCTTGAAGACATCCAGGGATGGGGCATCCACAGCTTCTCTGGGCAACCTGTTCCAGTGCCTCACCACACTCACAATGAAGAATTTCTTCCTTTAATCTAAATCTAGCCACTTTCAGTTTAAAGTCATTGCCTTTGGCCTGTCACTAAACCCCGCCCCCTCCCCCAAAGCTTTCTTGTAGGCTCCCTTCATGTACTGGAAGGCTGCAATAAGGTCTCCCTGCAGCCTTGTCTTTTCCAGGCTGAACAAACCCCCTCTCTCAGCCTGTCTTCACAGGAGAGGTGCTCCAGCCCTCTATCATCTTCATGGCCCTCCTCTGGACTCATTCCAACTGGTCCATGTTCTTCTTATGCTGGGAGCGTCCCAGAGCTGGACGCAGTACTCCAGGTGGGGTCTCATGAGAGCAGAGTAGAGGGGCAGAATTCTCTCCCTTGACCTGCTGGCCACACTTCTCCACTTCTCTGTATACAGCCCAGGATATGCTTGGCTTTCTGGGCTGCCAGTGCACATTGCCTGGTCATGTTGAGCTTGCTCATCAACTGATACCCCCAAGTCCTTCTCAGGGCTACTTCCAATCTGTTGTCTGCTCAGTCTCTATTTGTACTTGGGATTGACCCAAACCACGTGTGGGACCTTACACTTGGCCTTGTTGAACCTTATGAGGTTCTCAAAGGCCCATCTCACAAGTCCGTGAAGGTCCCTCTGAATGGCATCCCTTCCTTCCAGCATGGCAACCTCACCAAACAGCTTGGTTCCATTGGCAAACTTGCTGAGGGTGTACTCAATTCCACCATCCACGTTGACAACGATGATGTTGAACAGCAGTGGGCCCAATACCAACTCCTGAAGAACATTAGTCATCACTGGTCTCCACTTGGACACTGAACTGTTGATTGCAACTCTGACTGCAACCACCCAGCCAATTTCTTACCTACCAAGTAGCCCCTCAAATCCACATCTGTCCAGTTTAGAGACAAGGATGTCATGTGGGTCAGAGTCAGATGCTTTGCTCAAGTCCAGGTGGATGAAGTCAGCTGTTCTTCCCTTATTCACCAATGCTGTAACCCCATTGTAGAAGGCCACCAAATTTGTCAGGCATGATCTGCCCTTAGTGAAGCCATGTTGGCTGTCACAAATCACCAATGTTACTGTGTCACCAACCACATTTCCACATGCTTTAGCATAGTTTCCAGGAGGATCTGCTCCATGATCTTGCCAGGCACAGAGATGAGACTGACTGGCCTGTAGTTCCCCAGGTCTTCCTTTTTTTCCATTTTTTAAAATGGTGGTTATGTTTCCTCTTTTCC
>NW_010223836.1:0-423 GCF_000690775.1 Eurypyga helias
CCTCTTCGCTGCCTCTTGAGGGGAGTAACAATAGACCCTCAAAAGAAAACTTCTCAAATCCAGGAGCACTTGAAGCGACTTCCTGGCATGGCCACAAGGACTTCTGGTCCCTTTAGTGCCTGTTGTTTGTGCTCTCCTTTTCTTTTGCAACTCCCGAAATTCTGACCTGCTTGGTCCTACTGACTCAGCTCCAGCAAGGTGTGCCAAGAGTTCGGTGTCCGTGGGTAGAGCGACGTGGGAGTGACAGTCTCAGAGGCATATCTCGCAGCTGAGCGAGGTGACGAGTGTCTTTAACAAGAAATTTCTACTTTAGCAAAGTTCTCACCACATAGAAATCAACAAAAGTTACTGCGCAACTGGAAAAATACTACTTTTTAGTTGCCATTTTTGGGTCAGTGCTGCTGGCAGCCATCTTGCTGAACC
>NW_010223836.1:435-4250 GCF_000690775.1 Eurypyga helias
GAACCGAGCCTCAGCGCGGGGAGTAGCTGAGGGAGTGTGGTTTGGGAGGGATTCTCGCTCCTTCCTGCCTGCCTGAAGCAGAGTTTGAGCCCTTGGCACCTCCAGCGCAGGTACAAACTCGCCGCTTGTTCGGCGTGTGCTGTTCCAGCGAGCGGCTGCCGCCATCAGCTCCCTCGCCTGCGTGCTTCAGCGGATGAAATGTTTTGTGGATTTATGTTTCTTCAATGCCTGCCAGTTCGGCGTGCAGCGTGTGCGTTCAGGGTGGTTAGAAGCTGCTGGCAGGTTTTCTCTGGGAAGGGAGTTTGTGCGGTTATTGATAAAAAGGCACGCCGGCATACAGAAGGCATGGCTGTTTTCACTTCCGTTACTGCAGCTGGAATCCCTTTGAGTCAGGGCCTTTGCACTCTGCCTTCAGCGCAGGCTTGCAGGAACAGCTTATTTCCTTAGTTTCAGTGGTGCTCTGGAGGTTGGTAGCCATTTTCGGAAGAATCACTGATTGGTAATTACTTTTTGCTCTGGCTCTTCATACCATCCCCTGCAGCGCATAGCCCCTGGGCGTTATCGTGTGCTCAGCCAGGGGAGCGCTGGCCTAGGAAAAGGGGGAAGTGATACAAGTTCTAAAAAGTGCCCCCCCTCTGTCAAATGGGGCTGTTGGACTGAGAGGGAAAAGGGGGCTGAGGGTGTGAACCAGGAGGTTGTTACTTCGGTCTTGAGGGCTAGTACATATTTGCGTCAGTTGTAGTGATTCTTGTGCTTTACACACAAGGTTAGCCGTGCTGGGGGTTATGTCCTCACTTCTGGCCTCTGTCTAACGGCAGGCTTGATGCAGGCTTTTCGCTTCCTTTTAATTCCAAAACAGCTCTAAAGCTACGTTTTGTGTTCAGTGCGGTCTCTTTGTTGAGTCAGTGAAAGAAAGGAGCGAGAGGGAAAGTGTGCGAGGGAGCTGACAAAAGGGGTGAGTAGAGATGATCTAGAGGATTTGCACCAGGCGCTCTCTGAGCTCTAAAATCACCTAGGTTAGCTGTCTGTCCTACCCTTCGCCAGAGCGAGCCAGCACGCCTAGGAAAGTTGGCAGGAGAGGGACCCAACCCATGCCGTAGGCTTTCCTGCTTGACATTCAGGCGCTCTGATGCACAGATGTCGGGGATTGTCTGAGTGTGGTTGAGGAGCACAGATATATTTTGCTCCGTCGTCTCCGGTACAGCGTGAGGGACCCCCGGGGGAGATGCAATGAGGGCAGATGGTGATGATGATAATCATAATATAAATTGTTGATGGAAGGTGGGTAGGGCTACGTGTCTCAAAGTTCTTACCCTTGTCTGCAGGAGAAATAACGTCGCTCTTCTCTGTAGCTGACATGAAATTTTTGAAATAACACCTCTGCCTCTCTCTCTGCAGAACTGTTAGGTCAGATAACTGAAGCTGACCATGCACATTTAGATGCCGGCATGCTGTTCCTTGCAGACCTTTATTCCATCTTTAATGCTTTTCAATTGCCTTAAGTGCAGTAATGTACTGACAACATTGATCCAGCTCTCCCTCCTTACTTAGGAAGCTGTGGATTGAGTTCTTCAGTACTAAAACTTCTTCCCTGAGTTCAGCAGAACCAGGTGGAGCTCTTGCTGTGCTCTTCAGCACTGCTGTGTGTTGGGAGGTATCTGAACTTCCTTCCCAGATTTATACAGCTTGTGCATTATTGACAGTTTTTGTTCAAAAGCTTCCACTTGCCACTCAGTTCCTCTTCCATTTTTTTTTTTTATCCTGTGTCTCCGACTGGTTTTTAGGCTGCATGGCAGTCTCTGCATCCTGAGGGACAGCCACTCGTTTTCAGTGGCAGTTTATGTGACCAGAGTCTGGCAGCGGTTCCTTACCAAAGGCCTTGGGATCCACATCTCGTGCAGAGGGCTGTGAGTTACATCACACTTGGGACATGCTACCCCGGAGTACTGTTTCTTTCTGGTGTCCCGTAGCTCAAGGTGTAAAATCTACCTGCTAAATTAATTTCCAGTGTCCGGGAGCTGATGCTGAGGCCAGGTCCTTACAAGTAGGTGGTTGTTTTTATCTGCTTTCTTAGCCATGAGACCCTGTCTGATCAGACAGTGTATGGGTTCGGTTTTCTTACTGTGCTCTCCATCTTCCTGGAAATCCCAGGCTCGAGTTCTACCGAGACCACGTTTGAGGTTGGAGATGAATTCATGAGCTTCTTCCAGGAAATGTTCAGCAGCCCTTCTTGTGTCTTTTGGGCGCAGAGAATGGATCTGTAATATCGCACATGGTCGTTGAAAGGGATGGATGTGAGTGCCTTACCTCTTGCACCCTGCAATGAAGGGAGGGAAACATGACTTTCCCAGTGCTGCCAGTCCAGGAAAGACAAGTTTTACAACTTCTCTTCCTTTGTTCTCTTAAAAAAATAACATTTCTGATTTCCAACGTTTCCTATGCTACTAGGGCTTATGTGAAGGTTAGAAACCTCTGGGAAACAAGCTGTTTGCCTGTTGTGGTTCAGTCCCAGTCAGCAGCCAAGCACGACACAGCCGCTGGCTCACCTCCCGCAGTGGGATGGGGCGAGAATTGGAGGAAAAACATAAGAGAACTTGTGGATTGAGATAAAAACAGTTTAAAAGTTGAAAATAAATGGAATAATGATACTACTACTGATGATAATATGTAATGAAAACACTAGTAACAACATGGTGAAAGAGAAGGACAACAGAATTATATGAGAAGACAACAAAATGATACGACCGCTCACCACCGGCCAACTGACGCTCAGCCTGTCCCTGAGCAGCGATTGCCCTCCCAGCCAACTCCTCCAGCTTACATACCAAGTGTGACATGGGATGGCGTGAAATGTCCCTTGGGTCTTCTCTGCAAGAAGATGGAAGGTGAAACAGCCGGGAGAGGTGCCCCAGACTGGTGTGTCGGTGGGAACGCAGGGCAGTATCAGAAACTGAAAGAGCGCTTGGGTTGGTGTAAACATTCCTTAGCAACAGCTGAAAACATCGGTGCGTTATCGGTGTTCTTGGCACAAATCCGCAGCAGATAGCAGGAGGCTGTGCTTTGACGAAAATCAACTCTATCCCAGCCAAAACCAGCTCGCTGCCCTCGTAGGCTCACTTGGTATTGTTCCACCTAAGTGTCAGAAGAAGGGAGTCTATACCACATGGTCTGTCTTGGAAGAATCGCTATCTTGGGAGTGTGGGGGTAGCGGGGGTAACATCACAGCGCAGGCATGTCACCCCTCCCCAAGTGCTTTTAAAAGCGCAGCGAGCGTGCCAAGTGACGCGCTGCTGCCAGCTCTGCCTCCGTGCTCTCTAGCTGCTTGCTCTGCCGCTTCCACCTGAGGTTTGATTTACGCTGGTTATGTTGCCCCTAAAAGAGTGAAATAGAGCTGAAGTGTATGGCCAGCACCGTTGTCCAGAAGCTTCCTACCCTTTGTGGCTGCTTGCTTAGGGCGAAGGAAGGCTTTATTTACTTTGTCGTTATCGAACCGAGCTGTGAAGTTTTCTGTTCGACCTTAGGCGCTGGCGCATCCAGAATACTTGGAGAAGGCACTCAGCCTACATAGGGAGGTTGCAACACCCTGCCACTGCCATAGCAGGCTGAGGGGCCACTTCCAAGAGTTCCTCGGGAATCAGTGGGTTCGAGTTCGTATTTCTTTCATGGGCTGAATTACTTGCTGTATTAGATTTTGAAGGAAATTGCTTAATCTGCCTTTATTTGTTGCCTCTGATTTGCTCCATCTTTTCAGGGCGAACAGGTTATCTGTCATATTTCTTGTGGTGTAGTGGGGCTAGAGCTGCAGTGACTCCTGT
>NW_010223837.1:0-3897 GCF_000690775.1 Eurypyga helias
AACTTGCTGAGGGTGCACTCGATTAGTGACAATTATGATGGGAATTCTTACAAGTTAATGATGAGCACTTACTTGGGAACTGAGATCTATCAACAAAAGTGTCTGCAGGTCCATAGGGTGGAGTCTCTCACCATTGCAGAGAAGATGCAGTTACATGCTGCAAACTAGTGTTTCATGAAGGGCCTTCAGGGAAGGGAAAAAGGACCAGCCATACACATTTTCGCAGCAAAAAGAGCAAAGGAGAGCACAAAGCCCCCTTAGTGTTACTAGGAGGGTTCCTTTGGCTGCATTGTAGGTGAGGTTTAGCTGACTGGCAGCAAAATGTGCTGCAGTTTAACTGCGCTTGATTGCAATACCCAAAACGAAGGCATAACAACAAGAGACGCAGGGACTTAGAAAGGAGTATGGAGCCAGTGGTGGTAGCTTGGGAATTCATAAATTTTAGGGTTAGAAAGGAAGATAATAAGAAGTAAAGGCTGTAGAAGTGACTGATATGATTTAAGGTCAGCAGGGAGAGGGAGCAGAGATGAGGGGATGAAGCCGTCACTGCAGGTCTGCTTTTGGGTCAGAGCGCAACGGTGAGGGTGAGGACAGACACCCAGACCCTCCTCAGGATGCACTGCCTCCCTCATGCCACATAACAAAGGCTTAAGATTCTCCTTAAGATTCCGCTCTTTCGGCTTGACTCTGACTTGACTAACTTCCATACTGGTGCTCTACGGCCTCGGTCTTCCCCTTAGTTTTGGGTGTGTGGCCTGTAACTTTCTCAGACAGACTGTGAGCTCCATAGTGAACCATTACAGCGGTGAAGTACAAAGCGCAGAGTATTACAGAGCCTAAATGGTATCTAAAGCAGACCTATGGTGCTCATGAAGAATAATCTACCCAGCTGTAAAAATGAATCATGCTACACACTTTATCCAAAGCATTTAGTAGCACCCAGAAAACCTCATCACTTGATGAGAAGCTGTGACGTATTTCTACAGCAAGAAATATCACAGAGCGAGCTGTCGCCAGTGAAAAACAATTTGGACTCAAGTGAAAGAAGTGGTAAAAAAACGATGATAGGAAACCATTATAGGACACTGGGGGAGGATGAGAGAGCAGGACAGGAAATGTTTGTGTAGATAAAGGAAGCCTGAAAAACAGCTACAGCAGGGATCATAGGAATTTCGATTGCCTTGTCACTGAGGGGAATTGTAATTAGGAAACATCAAATAAGTGTGAAAAGCTGAAGATCTTACGTAGCCCTGAATTGTCTTTAGACAGTTTATGAATGTGGAGCTATAGATAAAGAAGCAGCAGCCTCAGAAAGCTCACATCCTTGCTTTTATCTTCAGCTCCAAACTAGTGCAGGTCTGAAAGGATCAGTTTATTGACCTTTTGGGTTGTACTACTAGCTCTATTTTCTCAGGCCTTCTGCAGATGGCTGGGGGCTGGTATATTCACAGAGGATGTGGTTCATTTAACTTATGGGGATTGACTCTTGTCATGTTTGTGGAGGGCATGAACTATACATTGTTGGGAAGATAATTTTGCAAGCTACGAGCTGGTTAAGTCTTTAGCCTTCTGGAAGGAGAAGTGGCTATATGTTTTTACTGCCTGAGTTATTCTTAAAGAAAGTTGGAATATATGACAGGCAATAACTAATCAGTTTTGGAAGTTACAATGTACACTAACAAAAGTTTAGTTCCATTTGCAGTTCAAGAAAACATCAGGTACAAAACCCATTCTGCTGCCACCAGTACCATCTTGGCTTCTGTGACGTTTAAATTCTCCACTGCAAAAATGCAGTTAGGAATGTGAGGCCTTGGCAAAACTTATCTGTGTTGCAACTGTAAGAAAGAACAGTTGAGTGAAAATTACTGAATGTTATTCAGGTGATGATAAAACATCGGGTCTGGCAGCACTGGTCTTCTGTCCACCCCCATTTGCTTACTTTCTGCTCAGGCTCTGTGTGTCCTCTGCACCGCTCGCTGCAGGCCTGCCTTCACCAGGGGTTTCCACCTGGTCCTTCCAGTTGCCATTCAAATGCTCTTCATGCTTGCCTCATCCAAAACCAGTGTGTTCATAGAATCACAGGACGGTTTGGGTTGGAAGGGACCTTAAAGACCATCCAGTTCCAACCCCCCTGCCATGGGCAGGGACACCTTCCACTAGACCAGGTTGCTCCAAGCCACATCCAGCCTGGCCTTGAACACTTCCAGGGATGGGGCATCCACAGCTTCTCTGGGCAACCTGTGCCAGTGCCTCACCACCCTCTCTGGGAAGAACTTCTTCCTGATACGCAATCTAAACCTCTCCACTTTCAGTTTAAACCCATCACCCCTTGTCCTGTCACTACAGGCCCTTGTAAAAAGTCCCCCCCAGCTTCCTTGTAGCCCCTTCAGGTACTGGAAGGTGCTATAAGGTCTCCCCGGAGCCTTCTCTTCTCCAGGCTGAACAAGCCCCACTCTCTCAGCCTGTCCCCATAGCAGAGGGGCTCCAGCCCTCGGAGCATCTTTGTGGCCTCCTCTGGACTCGCTCCAACCGGTCAATATCCTTCTGATGTTGAGGGCTCCACAGCTGGACGCAGCACTCCAGGTGGGGTCTCAGGAGAGCAGAGTAGAGGGGGAGAATCCCCTCCCTCGACCTGCTGGCCACACTTCTGATACAGCCCAGTGTTCTGCCACAGGGCCAGCCTAAAACATGTGGAAGTCCCCTCTGATGCTGGACTTTTAGACTCAAGGAACATCATTCCACACAAAAGGGACTGCAGCTAGAAAATAAGAAGAGTTGCAATAGTAACGACCAAATATTTATAGCTGGTAGTTCAGAGCATCTTCTCCTGAGAAGTGGAAGCTGTAAAATTTATTGTGTTAGGCTTCATTTTTGCAAGGATTCATCTGAACAAGCATCTGCTATGTCCTGATTCCTAGCACACGTCTCTGCTATTGAATTGTTCTGCACAACCGTAATCACTTTTAGTCCTGACTTCATTCAGTATTACTGCTGTAACACAGATTATTCTTTGACATTTGCTAAAATAGATAACATACTTCTATAGTCTTTTATCTTTTCTGGTCTGTATTTGTCCTGGTGAAAGATGATCTAGCTTGATATTTCTCAAGACATAATTGCTGTGTCTGGACTCATCCTTGTTTGTGTAACAGGGATTGCATTTGTGAGACTTGCAGGGGATTAGAATGAGCACTGGTTTTATAAAGAGACTGTGATTCACCAAGGTTTAGATGAAACCGTGGGAGAAGAGTGCAGAGAGTTAGTTCGACTTTCCTCTGGTTGCACGTGTGCACTGGTCTCCAAAAGCTGTGCAGAGGTTTTCATGAACAAACTCTAATCAAACCTTTTCCTAGGAAACTCTTGTTAGCAGCCTGCAGAAATACCCGCTTTATTTTAATGAGCCCTTTCAGCAGTATCACACAACTGTTTTCATAATCTCAAAACTCTTCTTTAAATAGCTGTGACAGTCAAGCCAATTATGCTCCCATGGACCAATTTTTAGTTATCTTTGGTCGGCTTCCACTAAAAACATATTTCTGTCCCTTTGCTGTCAGCCGAAATATTTTTTTGGAATTCAGTGTTATTTATCTCACTAATTACCCTTTAACTTGCTCTTGCTTATTTTTACAAATTTTCCTTTTTTTCCCTTACTAGATTATTTATTTTTTTTAAGGCTTACTACTTATTGTTTCTACTGACCTTTGGATCCCTGAGCCTATGAGGCTCTGAGATATTTTTCCTATTGAAAATCCAAAAGGAAGCATTACACTTTCCTTTTTTTTTTTCCCAGATATTTTGTGCCAGCAATTCCCTTTTCTGTGATGGCTTAATTTTGTTTCCCCAACTCATAGAAATTTATGTTAAAATGGGAGCAGAGGAGATTCTTTTGGCAGCCTG
>NW_010223837.1:3917-15204 GCF_000690775.1 Eurypyga helias
GCCACTTCACATAGTCTATGCTTTGGATGGTTGAGCGAGTTCCAGAGAATGTAGCTGGGAAGACAAACCTGCAGGCTGAAGCCTGTTAATCTGAGGAGGAAGCCATCCTCTGAATTGCTTCACCCTGATCATGACATGTCTGTTTTATTCCGAGTGCTTCATCTCAGCAAAGTAATTCATTCTCTTCGCCGCTTCATTTGTCGGTCACAGCTGGCAGGCACTAATGGTGCCTGTGGATTTTGTGACACTGACACCCATTTACTAAGAAGCATATTAAGATATTGCCTGGACAACTATGCAGTTATTAGACAGTAATAACTTTAGTTAGACTTGTGCTTACCTGGGTGTCCTTTATGGCAGGAATCTGGCTGGGAAAGGATGGCTCTGTTGTCACTTCATGGTCATGTCACAAACAAGACGATCCCAACTGAGGAGACCTAGAAGCATTTCAGTCTTTCCTAAGGGAAAATAAACCGCAAGTTTGCACTTGATCTTTGCATAGAAAATGTTAAAATTCACAGCAGGTTTCCAGACGTCTGCTTCCCAACTGTTTTTAAAATCTAGGTCATTATATATAGGTGGCATCAGAGAAGTCTCCATGGAAGTCTCAGGATGTTTTGAACAGCAAAATGGGTTAGCTTTCTTTAGGGCTTGTAACCGTCTAACAGAAGCTTTTCATATGTGTGCAGTCCGAGAAAGGTTAAATATCTCTCTTGACCTCTCACTGAGTGTGAATTTTTAACGTGCCATGTTGCCATAACTCTGTAAGGCTGCATTCTGTAGGTAAATTCTCTTGCTGTTTCAATCTGTCTGTGGTATTTTGCCATCCAGGATGAAACTTATGGTAATGCAATTCCTATCTTGTTCCAGACCTTGGGCGTTCATTTCCCCATGCTGTGCAGTCATTCCTTGACTGTAGGCATTTTCCATGAACTGAGAGGTTTGATGTGCCTCAGCTACTACTGCTTCTTTGATTTTGTTGTTATTATTCTCCTCGTTCACTTGGCCCAGACTGGGACTGAAACAGCGCTCTCAAAAGGTGCACCATTCCCTGTGTGTAATTTTACACGTGCTTGCCAACAATTTTCCGACTAGCAAGTAACAGGCATTAGTCTAAGCCACGGCAGAGCGAAGGTGACGGGTAGGGCAGTAGTGGAGGGGACTCCTGAATGGGTGCTGCTGGGAAGTAGGATGGGGATTGATGGGAAGGCGGTTGCCAAGGCTGACAGTACCATCAGTAGGGAAGCAGAGAGGCATCGCAGCCAGATGATTTCAGTGGCAGCGGGATGCTGGATGGGCAAGACGTTGCTGTGTGAGGAAAACAGTGGATGCTCTGACTCTTGGATTCTCTACAGGTAAAAACTATTTACCTGTGGAGCAAAATGTTGGAGGGGATCCTGATGAAACTGGCAACAGATGTGTCAGCCTGGGAACCTTTATCCTGGTTCCTTGGACCTGGATCAGGTCTGCTGCTTAGGGGTATAATCCAGTTACAGACAGGACACGATTATGTGCCTCAGGAACAGAGTCACGAGGGCCCCGAGAAGCCCCAGAACAGAACTTCAAGCCAAAAAGCTGCCACATTTTCCCACTGCCAGCCTGAGCGCCTGAGAACCCAGCTGAAGGCCAGCGTGAGAAGGTGTCCCTGCTAGCCTGAGTTAAATGGATGACATTTGGCAGCTCCATTGCTCTATGGGCTATTGAAACCCATAAAAACACTCCAGTGCCTTCAGAGGGCTGTGGGTCCTGCCTAAAGACACCTTTCCTTGTGCTGTGACAGCACTCCAAGAGCCTTCTGAACACAAATCCACCACCTTCTGAACATAAATCCGCCTGAATATAAGTCGTAAAGCATTTACTATGTTTTTTCCCAAGCTTTTTACATCTGCTGCTTATTTTCAAGTTCTTGCCCACAATTGCCAAAGAATACACTTGTCTCCTTTTTCATTTCTTTCCCTTGCAGCCAATACAACCTCCTCGTGCCCGTTGCAAATTCCTCCATCACTGAGCTCTCTGGCATCATGCTGGCTTGTGTTTTCAGGGCAGAGGGGAAGAGGGTTTTGTGTGGTCATTTAATGCATGAGAAAACTCATTAATAGATTTTCTGGGTAACTGAAATATTGTTTCTATCTGTAGAATGGAGAGAGCCTAACACTGCAAGCTTCCTCCCTCTGCTCTGGCAGTCTCCTGCAATTCCAATTTGGTGTGACTGGTTTTTTGGAAGGAAAGAGTAGCTGGAACTCTGTGCTTATTCATTCTTGTTGCCGGGGCTAATCAACGCAACAATTGTATTTTTTGGCGATGCGAGCGTCGGCGTGTTTTAAACTGACAGGAAGCCGTTCACACATACAATTGCTGGGCCACTGGCTGAGAACGAGAAGGAACCAGGACAGTGACTATGAATACGTACCAGATCTGAGCCCACAACACAGCTGAAGGAACTCGCAGCCCGCTTTTAAAGGGTTGAAACACCCAGTCCCTGCGTCGTGGCTTAGTGGCAATTTCGTAGCCTGTTGCTGTGAAACGAAGGTGATGTCGAGGCCAGATGATACTTAAGGGGGCCTACAAGGGTACTGGGAGAGGACTTTTTACAAGAGCCTGTAGTGATAGGACAAGGGGCAATGGGTACAAATTGAAATCAGGGAGGTTTAGATTGGATATCAGGAAGAAGTTCTTCCTGGAGAGGGTGGTGAGGCACTGGCACAGGTTGCCCAGAGAAGCTGTGGATGCCCCATCCCTGGAAGTGTTCAAGGCCAGGCTGGATGTGGCTTTGAGCAACCTGGTCTAGTGGAAGGTGTCCCTGCCCATGGCAGGGGGTTGGAACTAGATGATCTTTAAGGTCCCTTCCATCCCAAACCATTCTGTGATTCTATGATTCTATGATTAACCCAGCCGAGGTGCGTATAACAACTGCTCGGCCAGAGTGGTCGGAAGATTTTGCGCAGCTAACGTATGAGTCACAAGATCGTGTGCAAACCGAACCGTTTCGAACCGACAAAGTGGGAAGGTCTGGATGCACTGCCAGCGGCTCCTCCGATCCCTGGGGAAAGGCGCTCTGGCTCGGCCATGGAATTGCCATTGTCTTCCCTGCGGATGGCTAGAAGCAATACAGCCATCTACTGACTGACGGGGTTAACCACAGCCGCCACTTAACGCGCTCGCTGTTTCCATACCAAAATTGTGGCCCTTGGAAAACTGGTTTTCAGAGGAAGCTAATTACCGAGGCACACAATTAATAGCTGATTAGTAACTTGCTGACTCTCATTACTCATTGCTCTGACATCTGGTTAGGTAGCTGTGTGTATACGCTCTCCTGGGCGTTTGCCATGTGTTTTCCCAAGAGTGAGATGGCATCACACCTTGCCGCTGACATCCAAGGGCTCCGTTCCCACGTCCCACAGCGGTGTAGGGCTAAGAGAAAATCCCAGTCGCAGGGTGTTTCCACTGAAGCACGAGACCACCCTCCCTGCTCTCTGTGGCAGTCCTGTTGCCCTTCTGACACCTCAGTTTGGTGTTTGCTGCATGCTGATCACTTCGGTGACAAAGCAAACCAGCAAAATAAGGGGACAGGAATCCTTGACTCAGGAATTATTCAGGATATTTGATTGTGTTTAAGAGCTGCTTGTAGGTTGTGTGGTGATGAAGGTGTTTGAAAATGGGGCCTGACGTGCAATACCCTGTTACGTGACTGGAGGGCTTGCACATCCTAACACCATGGAATGTTGCAGGAAGTTCATGTCTTGCTGCTGACTCTCAGTAAAACAAGCTGAGGAAGAACATTGCAAATTCATATGACTGAAAGATGCAGAAGTGGAATGAAAGTGGATGAAATACTGCTGTTAAAGTCGGTTTGTATTACAGTAACACCCAGACCCTGGATGGATGTCAGGAAGCTCCCTTTCACCAAAAGACTTTTGTAACCCTTAAAGGAAAACGAGGTGTTGGTTAATAATCATATAAGGCTCAGCACAACAGTGTCTGTGTCACCAGTGTGAAAAAAACACCCGGCATCCTTGCTGCACAGGCTGACAGTCCAAAAGGCGTTCATGAAAACACAGTGAGGCAGCAGACCACGTACATTGCTATGAAACGACTGTAGGGATCGAGACTGGACAGAGCAACCGACACCACCACGAGCGTCACGACAGCTGACAGAACATGGTTTTCACAAACAGTGAATGAAGCCCCACGAGCCTCCTTCAGCTGAGGAGGAACTGTGTAACCCGCAGTGGTGCTGTGAAAGCTCTGAATGCTCCGCAGGCGGGTTACATACACACGTATGATTCTGACCCTTGCTGGAACTGGGGCATCCAGATTTACATGACTCCTCTTTGAAGTGTCACAGTGAGGAAATTGGGACTTCCTTCCTCCTGCAGCCATTTCAGCATGGCTTGAATTAAATTTTAGCATGGTGTAATCCTTAAATTAATCCTTAAACTATGTTAAATATTAACTGTGTTTAATAAAATAAACTATTGCTTACATAACATATAGGCTGAAATCACCCCTTGCAATTTTTAGACCAACCAAAAGCCAAGGCATCAAGAACTACAGGCAAAATACTACTCCTTGGTTATCTTATTGTGTCTTGCTGTTGTAAATGAGATGTTACTATAGGTCCTCAGAAGAGGGTGTAAAGCTCCACGCATATAAGCAACAAGCAGTTGAGGGTTTAAACTGGGTCTCAAGACTCTCCTTATGATATTCAAGAACTTGTAACAACTTTCTTAAAATAAGAGTGTGATATTTAATGGATAGAGGTAAATACCGTGCTGTTATAAAATCTTATAGCTACATCAATAGCATTTCAGGCTGAGAAGGCTGTATTTGCCAGAGTACAGATGTCAGGATGAAACCTAGAAAGACAAACAAGCACAGAGAAGCATTTGGAAACAAAATAGTCAGAAGCGTTTGGAAGCAAAACCTACAGCAGCTTGTTTCCACTCAAAACCACGAGTGTCATCACAGCAGACGTGAGACAATGTCTCAGCCAGAACAAATTGTAAGTATACAAATTATATGGATTTCAAGAACAACTGTATCTCATTTCTGTAATTACTTATGCACATGAGTGGACGCATTGAGGTTCCTGGGATTGCTCACGTGTAGTTACCAGTCTGTAAGTCTTCAGCCGTGTGCAGTGACATTTACAAACCTGTAGGACTGGAACTTCAAAAATGATAAATTCTTCTGAAGAGTGATGGGTTGTTTCTAAGGTCTGGATAATACTTAGCAAGCAGTTGGTCACTTATGTTAGAAGTAATAATAAGCTGTATATATGTGAGGCTATAAGGCAGAGGCTGAGAAAAGAGCTGACATTTCATAATCATTAGACTGGCAACTTTTAATGTTTGCCCTCTTCCCCCTCACGAAGGCACATTCTTGGCCTTGCATGCTCTCGCAACAATTTGGGTATTAATTATGCGGCCATTTTCAACCTGTGCAGCGCTGACACACAGGGCGTACGGTAGCAGGGGAGGGAGAACTACTGCCGGCAGGCAGCGGCTACACAAGTGCAAGCAGCTGCCTTGCTAAGTCCAAGGATTTTCAGTACCGTGCTCCCCCTACCCTATTCCCACCCTGACATTTCTGCCATAACCCCACCATAACCATAACTCCATCCCTTGTGCCTCAGCTGGCGCTGGAAAAGGCAGTGGTGCTGGGCCATGCTGTGCCTGGGGCATGGCGAAGCGGGCTCGGAACCAGCCGTGCTGCTCTTCTCGGCCCTTGCCACTTCCTCGTGCCGTGCGGTGGGAGCTGGGGAGGCGCTGGGAGACAAACAGCACTGTAGCGGTTAGTGGAAGGGCAATGCTGTCTGTCATAAAAAGCTGGGTATTCACTTACGTACCTTAATTCTTTCCATGCGTGTCCTTTCTTGCCCTCACCCCTGAATTTTGTTTAAACGGAAAACCAGGGATATGGCCTCGTCTCTGGTCTTTCTGGATAGCTGGCAACCTGACTGGATGTGCAGTAGTGCAGATCAGATGGAGGCTGTCCTGATAACGGGCCAGTGCACATACGCAGATCAGTGCACTTCCCGTGGATATTAACCTGAGGTACCTGGAGCACATCACGCGTGCGGCGCTGGTACCAGTGTCCGAGTATACGCCAGGAGATGCCTGTATCCGCGTTTCTGCCTGTGTTGTCCTGAGCTGAAATTGGAGATGCTGGCACAAACTCTGCACAGGACAAGATAAAACATCCCACTTTTAGAATATCTGCCAGAGCTCATGTAATGTAAATCAGCAACCTATTGGGGTTCAGAGGTACTTTTCCTTAGAGCATGAAAAATTCTGGCTACCATCAAGTCGCCAAGTTTTAAATCCTGAACACCGTCAGAGAAAAATTTAGATTATAGGAAGGAATGGTTTTCCCAATGACAACACATTTTAAATTGCCATTGATCCAGATGAGTCCATCACTGCTTCCTGGAGGTGAAAGGGATGATACCCTTAATAGGCAAAGCCTCAATTTAGCTTGTATATTGAAGAGAATGAAACAGGCACCTTTTCATACCGCTCTTGGGCAGTTCTTGGATGGGGAGAAGCCGCTCCATTCCCTCTGTAAACTGTGCCCTTCCTGACACTGTCTCCAACACTGGGGCTTGGCAGTATCTTGAGATAACAAGTTTTGTGGATTAACGATATGCTATTGAAAAAGAGCCAAGAAAAAGGGTCACATTGTTTTTAACATTTGCTTACTCATAGTTTAATTAAATATTGCTTTGTTCTCAAATTATGAGAGATCCCTTAGGACTTATTATTTCTTTGTTTATGGGACCCAGAACTCTGGGACACCATGCGCTGTGCCAGGATGTAATGCACAAATAAGCCCCGATGCTGCAGACAGTTATGCCCCTACCTCATTTCCCACACGTCTGTAAAGCACAACGAGCTAGTTAGTCTGCAGCTAGGCACAGCGGAGAACAGGTCTCTGCCCCAGAGGCCTTACAGCCTCAAAAGAAAGTCAAGCAAGTAACAGGAGACAAGGAAACATTTAGACTGAGGAATAATATTTCAGGTCTCGGTGTCGCCCTGGCTTACATTACCCTACCAGTGTCTGTGTAGGCATGGAATGCAATTTCTTTCATGTGGGCAGACTGCTCAGTCCCTTAATGTTAATGGTGTGTCACATGAATGAGAAATGCTGCGGATGAAAGCAGAAGCTGGATCACAGCACTCATCTCCTCAGTAGCCTCTTATGGGCAATAAGGTCAAAGGATTTTTGAAAGTTAAAAATCGATTGTATTAGTAGATTTTCTTTTATTCACTGCTCTGCAAAAAAATTCGTCCTTTGTAGCAATGCTGATTTGTCTCTAATTTTTCTTGGTAGTGACTTAATTACATGAAATATAAAAAGGCAAGGAATTTGCTACACAGAAACAGTATTTTTTACAAAGATAAATGCTCTTCCAAAAAAAAAAATCATGAGTTTACCTCGTTTTGCTAGATTTCATGTGGCCATTTTAGCAATTTGCTTTAACTATTTGAAATGGTGTTTCTTTAGCATTCCACAACAAAACAGTTTATAGGCATTTAAACAATAGTTTTGATAATTCTCCTAATGTTTAAAATGCATGAGAAACTATTGAAAAAGTAGGTCTATAATTTGAACCCACGCTTCGGAAGAATTAATAGTACACACAAAAAATATCCAAATAAAACTCCATGCTAAATCTGTAAGCAAAAAGCCTTTCAATACAGGCACAGTCCATGTCTGAGATCCTGTCAGAGATCTGATCTGAGACCATGTAAGACAGCAGGATGGCTCTTTTATGCTGCAGTTTGACAGGACGAAGAAGGGCCCATTTAAATTCTGTCCCAGAAAGCTACTGCTCACCTAAACCTTTTCTATCCCTGCAGCTGTTTAACCAGCACATTTACTCTTTGATTTTCCTTGAAGCAATGAGATACCAGGGTATTCTCTTATGTCTGTATGTCGTTTGAAGCACTGCACATGTAAGAGGGAAAATTTATGGATAACTGCTATTCCTCTTCAGTCTTGAAGCTATCATCAGGGCAAAACTATTTGCAGATGAATCACATTTTCATTTAACCATTTCAAGAAGTTATTCCTTATACATTTGTTGCCAACCGGCCTCCCACTGCTAGTAACTTCGCACCCAGTAATATGGATTTGTTAATAAGATCATCTTCACACCCCCGTTAGAAACTAGATAGTTGGTCTTGCAGGATTTTATTCCAGAAAAATGTTGTAACTGCCTAGCCCAGCTGAAGTCATTGGAAGTCCAATGCCACATTTCAGTCCCTATGCTAGTCACCTGTTGCAGGCTAGTGGAGCCTTAACCTGTCAGTTCTTTACAGGTAGGTGATTTGCAAGTGCAAGCTGGTAGTTCTGCATTTCCCTCTCAGCCTGCTCCATTTGAGTGCTCTAGGGACTAGAGAGGAGAAAGCTGATTAGCTTTCCTATCAGTAGATAGGCTTCTAAGGTCTCTCTCTCTAATAGTCCCTGAGTTCTTGAAACCTTCAGTATTTTAATATCTGAAGATATTAAAGAGACTGCTGCCCCTTGTGAAGTTCGATGGAAATTGGCCACTGGGCTCAAAGGCTAGGGGTAAGTATAGAAAACATCCACCTGTATGTCCTGACAAACAACTGAGAAGCCCATTATTATATTTACATATACATGCATTTCGGCTTGTTTTCTTACAGAAATATCAGGACTGACAAATTGTATACCTCTTGTGGAAAGACATGTAGTCAAACCTGTTTGTCGGTGTTGCTCATGCAGCAACAAAAAGGCTTCCAGAGCCGTTTTTTGCTCATGGAAATCCATGATGGAAATTCCCATAGTACTGTTGGGAACCAGAAAAATTTCTAGTACAGAGGAGATAATACACAATTCCAGAGTAAGAAAACCCATGACCTTTTCCTTATTTTTCTTCAGGAATAAACCTCTCTGGCTTCATGTATACAACTGAGAGGAGCACAAACAGCACAAACCCACTCTTTCAAGTTTTCCGGATCACTAAATGAAATTTAAATTCTGTGCTTCAAAACAGAAAATCCTGGCAGTGGCTGAAATATCAAATTTTCTCAAAGCCGTTTGTTCTGAAGAAGGCATGTGGGAATCCTATTCATCTTTTGATGGTAAGGCAGAGTTTTTAAAAAGTCTTGGAGAAAACTGATGTTTCTGAGCATACAGATTCTCAAGTTCTTTCTGGCTGTCATTCTACATACAGGTCAGTAATTTCACATGACCCCAGCTATTAGTATAAATAGCAGAAGAGGTTGAACTCACTAGTTACAACCCAGCTTGTAACTGCTATGATTTTACTCGGTGTTACAGTGCCTCGGCTGAGCCCTGCTGGTCTGTGCAGAGGAAGGAAAAGGTGATCCAGAGTTTTCAGACTGTACACTCACTATCCTGTCAGAACATAAATCATTAATTTAAAAACAATAAAGAAATACAGAAGGTACTTTACTGGCAATAACCTGAGATTTGGATCTATTCCAACTTGATAAATGGACATCAGCATAGATAATCATACAATGATTCTTCTGTTCCTAACTTAGTTAAGAACCTAGAGGTGTAGGATCTTACATGCTCCAAATTTTCCCTTGGATAGTCTAATGGCTGTCTAAGAAGCCTCAACTCTCCAATCAGGTACCTCTTTTAGCTCCTTCAAGACTCTCAAGTATTTCATAACATTTTAATGCATGAATTCCTTTATTTAAAAAAATGAATAAAGTTTTGGCATTTTAAAATATGATATGCTGTAATCTTTCCTCTGAACTACAGAGGTGTCACAGACAATAAACATATACAAAAAGATGACTATGGCTTTCCCAAGGTATGCCAAGTCAGGCAAATATTAAGAATAACAACAACATTTCTTCCATGTCAAAATATCAAATGGCCTCTTGGTGTGATACTGTATAACACTTCAAAATGTATATTCATGAAACGTTTTCTGGAACGTAAATTAACGTCAAACTATATTTACCGTGGTTTTAGTCCTAAAACAGGATCGCTGCGAGAGTCGTTCTGACGCCCGGAGGCCTGCGCCCAGTACAGGGATCTGCTCACAGAGCTGGCACAACACGCAGCTGCTCAAATGATGCCACCGAAGAGACCTGATTGTTCTCAGGTTCTGACTCAGGAGGTCTCCTGGGCATCCCAAGCCTGGAGTTTTTGAAGTCGGCGATGGGTGTGCTATGCAAATATTACATGTATGTAGATGGGCAAATTGCCAAGCAATAAAATTGCAACCATCCCAAGTGCAAAGTTTAAAACTTACCATTAGCCTTGATCTTTGTTTATTAATCCTTGCCAGTACTCGTCTATAGCTGATCCATTTTGGTATATTACCCTATGTACAAATATTTGACCAGTGCTTGGAAATTCTATTATGTTCTCGGAAATTCTTGGGAATTCCAAGTTACATGCCCTGGTAATGATAGCATGTTCAGAATTTCAAGTGCAAATAATTGTTCTTATGTAACAAGGGAAGGAGCTGGGAAATCAACGGGAGTATGTCAAATATTACATTTGAAGGTGCTGTCAAGTACCAGTCGTCCACATTTACGATTTGATAAGCCATCTCAAGGGTAGCAGGTGCTGTAGAAACACAGAGATCCCATGCTCTATCTCAAACACAAGGTATGCGAAGGAATGGTTGTAGAGGAAAATAATTACAAGTCAATAAACACAAAACTCGAGACTATTTTCTCTGCTTTTGCAAAGTCTCACATTAGCTGTTGTCTGTACCCAGGTTTTATTTAAAAGGAAGAATTAGGTCCTGGGTGCTAATGTTACTCCTTCAGGCTCTTCTTTTTATCTTTCCCTTCAGATGCTGGAGCTCCTTAGGGTCCTCTCTTCATTAGCAAACTTTCTTTGTGCCTCACTCCTTGTTCATACTGCAGAGCTGAATGAAGGGTATGATTCTTTGGCATTAAAGGGACACAACCTACTTGAAAAATTAAACCTGTCTGACACTACTGTGCCTCCTGTAGTTACATACAGCATTTGAAGTCTGAAGGAAATAGAAGGAAAGCATTGTTTCTTAGTCCGAGACAATTTATTTTTTATAAGCAATTCATTGTTTTTACTGAGTTAATGAGGCCAACTTTTACTGCAGACATCTTTAGCAGAAGTATCATGAACTGAACTTTTCTCTTGGTGTCATGTTATCCATCAAACTCTAAGGTTATCCTTTAAAGGATTTTCTTTACAGCAACTGAAAATCACCTAAGATGATCAGAAATTCACAATGCTAACGTGGGACTAGGTTTGAAGGTGGAAAGGGGTAAAACCAAGCTCACTA
>NW_010223838.1:0-5919 GCF_000690775.1 Eurypyga helias
GGCTTGGCGGCACCGGCTTAACCCTCCGAGCCGCTGTCAGGCAGGGCTAGCGCCTTGGGGCTTTGTGTGGGAAAGGGGGATGTGAGGAGACGAGGCGAGGTGGGATAGGGGATGCGCCCGGGCAGAATGTTGCTAGGTGAGAGGAACTTCCCGGTGCCCCTATAGGATATGAAAGGGTCAGTTGTGCTTTTGATGAGGTGTTTGCCCTGGGAAATAACCTGCTGTACTGGAGTCAATTAGTTACTAACCTTGGAGTTTTCCTCCCTTATGCCGTATTATGGTGCACCTGCTTTAAGGATCCACCATCGCTTCCAGAATATCCCTCTCACCCCCACCACGTTTTCAAGGGTTGCTACGATGAAAGCTATTGCACTCGAAGCAAATGCCAAGTGTATAGTCCTGGACCAGGTCTCCGACTGGGAACAGTGTTGGTCGCAGAATGTGGGGATTCAGGCTTCAGTCCCTCGGGTCATTCGCATGATCATGAAGCCTTACGAAGCAATTAAGTGTTTTTAGGTTACCATGAGCCTTCCAATTATTTACAATGATTTTGTCTTAAACTCATTTTAACATGTCAAAACTTCATTCACAAACAGCAAAATAATTAAAAAAAACCCTGTTATTCTGAAATGCAAGGTCTGAGTTGGGTCAATAGAATGTAGCGGATATTTTGACACACTGACACTGTTTTAAACCTGTTTGTTGTAGTTAAGAACTGCAGGAGTTGTGGAATATTTACGTAAGCCTAAGTAGCGTATGTTGCAATATTTAGGCAAAATTGGGTTGTTTAAGGACGTGCTTTATAAGCCTGTTCTGCAGGCCAGTTCAGACTGGGTAGGCATAGAAAGCAATTTCAAGTACTACCTGGTGTTATTCATGTGGATGCCGGGGTTACTCTTGGTCTTGCCTGGGTGTGCCTTAATGCAGTTAGAAAATAGCGGTATTTGAGTGTCATCTTGGAAAAGGTCGTAAAGATAATCTCGAACTGTCTTTGCTAGTACTAATCCCAGGCCATTTAAAAGGTATTCTAAAATACTGCTTTGTTTATGTGTTTACCTCCTAACTAAAGTACTTCTCATCATTGTAGCTAAGATCTAGGCACTCACTAGAGTGCTCTGAAAGCCAGTTAATGGCATTTCTGTACACAGGGTCATCTAATTAGGGTGTTTTTCAACTGCAGCACTGGAAGGGGCAAGGCAGAAATGGCTATTGCGTGTTAGTAATTGTTGAACTAGAAAGGGTTATCTATTCAAAGAGGCAGGCTCTCAGACCCAAAGTATTCTTTTAACTGTAATCACAGAGTCTCGCTGCCCCGCAGGAGCCAGCTTGAAATGTAACACTAGAAAAGGAGGTCGATGCTGGAACTGCAGGACACAGCCCTCCATGTGGGAGATGGATCATGCTACTAACTTTAAGTGAATCAAGATTGCAGGTTCCCAGCTTAAATGCACAATGTTTTGTTTCAGGAGGGCAGCATATTGCCATAGCTTTTTTTTCTGCTTCCTTTGCCATTATATTGAAATTACATCAGACTGTTGTGTTTGTTTTTTTTTTTAATATAGTGATTCAAGCTTACTATATAAAGTGTGTCTGTAATTGCTTTCTGTATGTTTTTTTATGTAGGTTGGGTAAGATTAAGTGGCATCGTAAAAACTTCTTATAGCAAAATCAATTTCCCAATGGTAAAACTTAATATTTTAGCGGCTGCACAGCACCAAACCAAAGACTGTATGGACAGTGATATAACAAACTTGCTTGTAGTCTGGGCTTTATGACTCTATATCAAAGGATTCAATATTTTTATTTCCCAGCTCGCATCCAATTAAACTGAAATTGAATGAATTTAAAGCCTGAGGAAGTTGAGTAAGTAAATGTGTACGTTCTTACTCTTCATCATTAGTCTGCCTAACTTGTTTCTTTCAGGCTAGACAGATATGTGGCACGCACATAATCAGTGCAAACACGTGATCTGTTTGATCAATTGACTTATTGATTACGTTGTATGAAAGTGACAGCCTCTAAACCCGAGAGCCAGTGTAAAGAAAAAAACAATGCTTTTTTTTTTTTTTAGTGTGTGTCTAGAAAGCACAAGGCTTTGCCACCTTATTCTGTGCTACTGTAATTCTCAGACAGCTGTGATATTTCCTAGTTACACATGTAGATTATTAGGGGAGAATTATCTCCAACTCAAAACCTCCTTGTTCATTGAGGAACAAATAAATGTTTTTTTCCCCCTCTTCTTGCTTATTTGTTTTAATTGGAGCTGGATGAAAGAAGAGATTAATGTGAAGAAGGGGGGAAATACTTAGCTGTTGTTGGTCTGATGCCACAGTGAGATCACATTGCTCAGCAATAAATAAACCTTTATTAACAAGCAAAATCATCTTGTAGCTGATAACAAGGAGTAGGGAGATACACAATTTTTATTCCTACGGCTGTACTGAAGATCCTGCTTGTTGCACTGTGTTAAATCCAGTTTCTTGCCAGATTAAGGCAGGCTAATCTCTGTACATGCAGTTCTTGTTTCACGCTAATATCTACCAGTATTACAGGAGGGAAAGCCATTGCTGCAATTAGGCTTACAAACCCATGTAATTATTTTTCCCTGCCATTTTAGCCCCCCACCCTAAAGTAGGCAATTTGACCTGTGGGTGCCTTGAGTTGAAGCTGTAGTCCGACGTGTGACCTGTGCTAAGTAAGACAGGTCACCGCCAGTTTATAGCTGGGGTGTGGAAGATTTAGTGCTCTGCGTATCTGAGGTCATGCATTGCTACAGCGAACACATCAAAAGCAACTCATCCATTGAGATGTGCCTTCCTACTCCAAATGTCAGAAGAAAGGCATATTTTAAGGGGAGTATTAGTAAAAATCTTTAACCTTGAGTGACATATTTCCTCTGTGGCACATTGACAAAAATGGCACTCTGGAAAATACATACAGCCTTGTCTCTGTGTAGGACTCTTTTGTGAGATTTAGTAGCACTGATCAACTTTCTCCAGTTTGGGCTGCATTTTATTTAGCAGGCCTGAATGGGGCAGCCTTGCCGATGGTAGAAAATATCCAGCAGCCTTTTTTTTCAAAGTTGCAGGGCAGTATTGCAAACTGCGTTGAAGAAAACCTCATCAGTGCCTTCACCCTGTGTGTCAGACTTGCATAATTTAAAAATAGGCAGAGCCCATCCATACGCTTTCAACAGTACCTCTGTTGGGTCTGCCACGTGAGATGTAATCTAGCAAGTGACCCAAATACGTGCACTAGAAGAACAACTGTAAGTACACTGGGGAAAATTGCTTGCCATCTGTCTCCTTGTTGTGTGTGTATATTTGATTATTAATTTACATCTGTGATTTTTTTTTTAATGGCCCCTTATTGCCATCTACTTTCAATTGTGGAACTCCAATTGCACATCTCTGGTAGCTTTTCAGTAGGTCCAGTTTGCAGGTGGCTGCATTCTTCTGAATTCCAGCAGTGAGGATGGTGGTGGGGAGACAGGGACTTGCACACTTTCCCTGGAGTGTTTCCCTTTGTCCCTCCTGTTGTGTCTTCTATGTCCTAGTTTCAAATCACCATAAAGATAACTTGTATATGAAACAAGGACTTTAACATGTTGATAAAGAATGACATATTCTGAAGATGACTGAGTAGCTGAAGCTACGTGGTTTTCAGGTACGGTAGTTGTATCAACCAAGTGAACCAGTCACTGATTATCGACAGGATGAACCTGGCATGATAATATTCTATTAATATGATACCCATTCCATTTTAAATGTTAGATATAATCTAAAAATGTATTTGGCCTTTGATTTAAAAAACATTTCTGCATAGAAATTTGTGTTGAAAGAAACACTGATTAAAATGTGAAATCTTAGTTTCATGAAAATAGTGGCTTTTTTTTGCAGTTCGAGATGCTGTAGTGTAGAGATTTTTGGAAACAAAAAAGGAATTATGTCCCCGCAGGCTTTATTTTAAGATCTTTGTTGCATATATAACACTACCATAAACTGAGTCACTTCTGGTAGCTGGTTCAGAGAATAAATTCATGACTGTTAGCAGACGGAGAGTCTCCCTGAGTCACTGACGGGATGCGCCTCATCTGCAGGAAGTTCTTCCAGCACACAATGGAGTTACAAATTTAAATGATCCACTTTCTCCAGCATCTCCCATATGTATTCCAGCTGCACTTCTGAATCTTTTAAGTTTGCCAGAGTGAAAGTCTCTCAAAAAGCTCCGAAGTCTCTCATCTCAATTTGTTAACCATCTGATAGCTTTGAGGGTGCTGAATTAGAGCTCCTTCGCCTCCTCATCTGGAAGTTTGCCTTTCTAGTGTTGTTGGCTGCTAGGATTTTTTTTTTTCTGTGAAGTTGACTGAAACAAACTTTGCTGTTTGTGTATGGAATTTCTTTCTTTAGCTGAAACATTCCATGCTGAAGCTGTAGATGCAAGCCTGCTGGCAACCTGTACTGAAAGTTGCTCCAAACGTACAGTTGGAGAAACAGATTAAATCTGAAGACAGAGATGCTTATTCTTACTGTTACTTATGTAAAATTGAATCTATTCCTTGGGCCAGTGGTTATGGCTAGGAGTTTTTAATTTTTATTTCTAAATATTTTATGGTTTTACACAGCTTGCAGGTTAACTAGGGGTTTTTTTTGAGAAGAAAAAACAAACAACTTTTTGAACTGTTTCTGTCAATGCTTTTTTTTTTCATCCTTAGTTTTTGTCCAAAATAGTTGTTTGAAAGATGGAAACATTTTATCTGTAGATCTGAACCTTATGTTGAAAGTTCTTTGTTCTCTCATGCTTCGGCCCTCAGTTTAAATTAATTTAGGAATTTCTCTTGATTGTGGAAGCTTATTGTTGGCTTTTGAGGTTTGACGGCCTTTGTACTCACTGTGCTGTCTCACTTGGGGTGACTGATCTTACAAATGCTCCTTATCTTCCTTTAAAGTGGGAGTTTGTTCCGTGGTCAGGTTTTTTAAGTCAGGGTGGCAGTAGGATTTAATTTCACTTCTTCTAGATCAGGTTCTTAAGTTGTGTTCCCATGGTCTCAAGATAGTTCTCTAGACTTGAAACTTTTGTTGTTGCTTGCACAGACGGTTCCTCCCCAGTGAGAGGGTGTAAATCCTGTAATTTCTTTCCTGGTTTCACCCTCTGTAGAACTCCATACTAAACCATTTTTCCCTGAAAGCCAGCCCGCTGCTGAGTGAAACTTGGAGAGCCAGAGGAAATTGGGTTTTGGAATCACACCCTAAATATTAACATGTCAACTCTACTGCTCAGTTTGCTACTTCAGGACGGTTTAAATAACTTGTGGACCTATGAAGGGCTCATAACGGGCATCTCCAAAGGCAGCTATAGGTGCTTGGGTTCTGTTTCTGGAGGATGCTTCAGCCTAGCACAGGGTTGCTGCTGTTCCTATATGGCAGCTTATTGTGAAACAACGAAACATGCTGAATGGCTGGGGCGGCAGCTAAGGATCAAGTAATCTGTCAATCTCCATTTCACTTTGAGGAAAAAGAAAGCCATTTGAAGCTGATGAAACTTGGCCACCCAGCCTCCCTAACCATGGATGGCTGGTTGATGTGCTCTGATGCTCTGCCACCCCAGCGTTCCTGGCTATAAGCTTCAAGAGGGAGAAAAGTGAAAGTGTCTTCCTTGAATACTAATCCTTGCATTCCGTAGCACACTGTGAACTACTCTGTTAGGCTTTGTTGTCCTATTGGCTTCTTGAGGAAATTTTTCAGTAATAGTGGAAGGTTTCAGCTGGATGTAAATAATGCTCATTTACTATCTTCATATCCTTTCTTTCCTTCATGTCTTCATCTTTTTAATTGCTGATTATTGTATTTGAAATACTGTGCTTTCAGCATAAGCTGTTTTGTCTTTTATATCTTAATTGTTTTGATTTCCTTCCCCCCC
>NW_010223838.1:5931-8186 GCF_000690775.1 Eurypyga helias
CCAGTGGTTTATTCAGATGGCCCATATTCATGCTTCAAAACATGTTAAAAAATCAGGGTAATCTCTAAAAACACATGTAGGTGTATATACCATCACCATAGTAAACAGAAGAGTGGATTTTTGTTGCATGCCTAAAACTTGAGAGAAAGTCTGTTTCGGCATCTCTCTTCCAGCAGAGAGCTGGATAGGCTTCCCATTAGTCTGCCACAAAGGCTCCTTAATTTATTTGCGGGGGTCACTGTCGACTGCCTCTGAACACTTCCTTCTCTCCAGGAGTTAAGCATATTGGCCTCAGCAGCGTTCCCGGTCCCAGCTGGCCCAGGAAGCCAGAGACTGACAGGTAATTGAATGAGGATTTTCCACATGATGGTACAGACCATTACTGCTAGATGGCTGGACTGGTCTGAGACATCCCCTATTATTCACCAACCTGTCAGTAGACCAAAAATTGCACCACCCCCCGCTACCCCCTGACCTATGATTCAAGCAACCACAACTTTTTCTGAATTTAGTTAGTATCCTGTTTCCAGGATGGGTTTTTCTGAACTTAGCATTACTATAGGCTATTTTGCTAATGAGAGGATTGTATGATTTTCAACTCCTATGTGTTTTAGTCAGCTAGTCCAGTGTTAGTTCAGAGAAACAACATGGTAATTCGTAGCAGAACTATTGCTGTAAAGTCTCTGCTAGTGCCTGGATACTATTTTCATGCAGCTTGGTAATTTGCATACTTAAATCCTAAAAAAGGACTTGAACTCTTAAAACAGGGTCACGATTCAGTAACCAAAATTGTAATGTAAACAAACCTAGTCAGCAGAGCAGCCTAAACCATTCCTAGATCTCTGTCCTGTCTTCCCTTCCCACCTCCATGGCTTTTTACATATAACAATAACTGCTGCTGGACTCGGGGATCAGGCTCTAGCATGCCACTTCGCTATCATTGCTGCAGTGATCTGCACCCTTCTGGTGGGAAAGCAGTCTTTGAACCCTCAAATACCTAAATAAAGGATAGACACACTGCAAGTGTTTTTCTGCAGTTCTGACTTAGAGATAGCATTTCATTTCTGTACATACTTTCCAATTGCTTGACTACCTGCACTGAATAAGCATGACTTCAGCTTTTAATTGATTTTCTGAGAATATTCTCTCCCTCTGATGCAAGGGAATGTAGCCCAGAGTTGGATGGCTCTCTGAATCAGATGCGTTTCTTTAGGAGGCAGTGCCTGGCTGATAAGTGCGTAGGCTCCCTACATTGTGGTGCATCAGGAGTGCCTTTACAGCATCTAGCCTCCAACTTCTATATGGGAATATTTCTCAGTTCTTAGCTCTTAGGTTTTGCTCAGTAACTACTGAAGCTGATAATGGTTATTTACTTTGGTATTAAAAAGCCCAGCGTGTGTGAATTCCAGTATATGAATAAAGCACTAAGAAATACTCTTCCACTGAAAATACTCTCCTTAAATTGGTTCTTGCAGTGGTTTTAAGAGGACAGAATTACCCTAGTGGGGAAAAAAAAAAAAACCCAAAACCAAACCAAAACCAAAATCCCAAACTCAAGACACTGGATGTTGCCATTATAAAGATCTTTAAGTATTAACACTGGTACCAGGAAAATGACCCTGTCTGTACATAGACATCAGCCAAGCCTCTTATTGTGGAGTATTACAGTTAAAACCAAGCCCCCAAATCCACCCAACCAGCACCAAACGTTGGCTTTATCAAAGAGCCCTGTGATACGGCTTCCTCCAGGTTCCAATAAGAGATTAAAGACTTGATGAGGAGATGAGCACCTGTGTAAAAAAGATGGGTGTGCTGGAGTTGTCTCTAGAAGGAAGGCGGAGGAGGTCTGCCCCATCATCACTTAAACTCTAAATATTCAGTGTGTGGCTGCTCTTTGTTTTGGACACACATGTCTCATGGTGTTTACTGTGCTGGCCTTCCAGCCTGGGGTATTTCTCTGGGGTGTGTTTTAGCATATTAAGGGTTCAAGCTGCTCTAAGTGCTGTGAGTGAGGACATGAGTTGTCCAATTGAAGTTCTTTATATGTTCATGTTTATGCATTTGACAGGCTTTTAGTAGTCACTTTGAAATGAAAGATGCAGTTTGCTGTGCTGGACCATAAGGTAGTAGGTGAGAATCTTGGAGGCAGCATTGGGAGAACTAGAACTCTTAATCCAAAATAATGTTGGGTGTTTTTTTTTTTTGTTGTTGTTTTTTTTTGGTGGGTTTTTTTTTTTTTTTTAATGATTAATTTC
>NW_010223838.1:8691-21126 GCF_000690775.1 Eurypyga helias
AAGCCCAACTCTCTCAGCCTGTCCCCACAGGAGAGGTGCTCCAGCCCTCTGGCCATCTTTGTGGCCTCCTCTGGACTTGCTCCAACCAGTCAATATTCTTTTTGTGTTCAGGGCCCCACAGCTGGATGCAGCACTCCAGCTGGGATCTCATAAGAGCAGAGTAGAGGGGGAGAATCCCCTCCCTCGACCTGCTGGCCACACTGCTCTGGATACAGCCCAGGATACGCTTGGCCTTCTGGGCTGCCAGCGCACACTGCCGGCTCATGTCCAGCTTTTCATCCACCAGTACCCCCAAGTCCTTCTCCTCAGGGCTGCTCTCTATCCATTCTTCTCACAGGCTGTACTTGGGCTTTTGGATTGCACCGAGCCATGTGCAGGACCTTGCACTTGGTTTGAACTTCCTGAAATTTGCTCAGGCCCAGGTCTCTAACGTGAAACCTTGAAGTAGAAGTTCATTCTGAAAATCAGCCACTTCTGGGACTTTGATTTTTGCTTTTTTGAGTCTTGTGTGCGTGGTTTGATTTTTAACCTTCTTCAGAGTGTTTTTTTGATGGTGGGCCTTTGAGAAGGCGCAGGAGGATCTCACTGCCCAATGTGCAAAGCAGTGCATTAAGCAATGCACTTAAAAACATGCTTTTTAAAGCACAAGGTTCCTGTGCCTTTATAGGTTGTTTAGTACTGTGTCGTTTCTCTTCTGCAAGCTGCTCCTGTTGGTGCTTTTAGCCTTTATGTGATATTGTACCACTATGGTAACATAGGAGTGGTCTTGGTTTTGTTTTACAGCCTGACAGCATTCTTAGGTTGGAACCAGTTATATTCGGCTGGGATCCTTTGTTTGAGTGGACTAGTACTGGGCTACTTTGAGATAGGGATTACGTCCAGTTGGAAATTCAGATGATGCTCGCAGGCATCTCTGGCCATGAGAGTAGCTTTCCTAACCCCAAATAACATGGAGTTTTTCTTAAGGAAGTGGAAGGAGCCCACACTACCTTAAGTGTGATTCTGTGAGTGTAAGAATCCACTTGTAGCTGTTCCGTAGATTGAGCCTTCTGCTATGTACTCTTTCTATCATGCTTCATACACTTTTAAAAATAGATATTTTTTCCAATAGAAGTGTATTTGATGGAACACTTTGCCTTGCTATATCCTCTCATTTCCAACAGTTATGTGAAGATGAAGATGCTGTCGAGCCTTCTCTTGTACTTGATACTGTATTTATTTGCTTTGACTGCTTAGTGTGGCAACAGTGTTGATTGTTTTAATATTTTCAGTAACAAGATAAAGAAGAAATTAGGCACAGAAGTGAGGCAGTATCTTAAGAAGCCTTATTTTTTGTGACATACATCAGCCCTCTATATAGCACTAAAGAAAAATATTTGTCTTGGATTAAGCCTTTCTCTTTTGTCTTGGCTGTCCATGTTGATGCCAGGATTTCATCAGTGAATCATCTTGGGCAACTGTCTGAAATAATCTGTGAAGCCTTGTTTGGAAGTTTGGTTTGTGTGTCCCTAGCAAAGTTGCTGTCTGTTCTGCCATACATGCCTTCTCCCATCACCCATGCCAAAGAGAAGCACTGTGCATATCCTGGGAAGATACTTCCAGGTATGGTATGCATCTAGCTGTGTATTTCCTTTGCAAAATCTTAAATTACAATTAGATTTTCCTTGTAATAAATTCCACGAGGCTTCATTTTGTGCTTCATTTTCTTCAAAGAATTTCAGCGATACTTGAGGAAATTTTTAAAGGTGGAGTTTTGTGGTTTATTTTTTTTTTTTTTAAGCAAAAGGAGGATTGGTCTTCAGAAATTAGTTAGTTGTAGAAGAAAGGTTTCTTTTTAAATTTAATTAATTGTAATTAAACTACTGATCTTTTAGATTTTTATAATTGAAACAGAAGGAAACTTAGGCTTTTTAAAAGCACTTTGATCTGAATTAAGTTTCCAGTGCCAAAAAAGTAATTTAAATGCTGCGTGGCTGTATAAATAAAGCTTGCTGAAAGAATAAGTACTGAGAGTGATGAAAAAAAATAATCAAATAAAACAGCATTTTTTTGTTGCAGTTTTCACTTTGTAGCACAAACAGTTCTTTATAGCTTGTTTATAACACCAGTGTTCTTGAATAAATTTTCTGTTTGTGAAAAAAACATAGCTGTATGTTCTATTCCATTTCACAGTACATTACTCATCTGTTGTGTGTAAATCACTTGGCTTGTTAAAAGTGGTAGTATTTTTCTTTAAACATCATGCTTATGGAGAGTTCTCAAGATGCACTTTTTTTAGAGGACAAAAGACTTAAGAATGGGGAAAGGCAACAAAGAAAATGATTCTTCACGTTGTTGGCTTCAGCAAAACCCAAGATGGGTCACCCCAGAGTGCCGTCTATGCTGCCATTTGCTGCCAGACATGTTCATGCTCTTCCTGGGCTTTGAAATGACTGCTGAAAGCAGCTCTGCACCCGCGGTGCGCAGCTTCAGCTGGCATTAGAGTGTTACGGTTGTGGTGGTGTGGCTTGCAGACTATCACTGGCAGGTGGAGCCTGAGATGTGAAAGCCAAGCCTTCTGCATCCCAACAGGCCTGGGCCTGCATTTGGATGTGCCTCGAGCTACTGTGCAAGTCACTACATCTCGTATTGCTTCTGCTTCTTCTCTCCCTGTTCCCGCACCTAATGTGATTGCAAGCTCTTGGCAGCCGTAAGTGCATCTTCAGTAGGTCTGTTGCATTGGTTGGTTCAGCATGGCTTGAGCCTTGATAAGGGCATCTGGCTGTGGGCATCTGGCTATTTTAAAATGGTGGCTCAGGCTTGAAGAAGGACAGTTTGATCTCCGAGATTGCTTTTACATACTTTCCTCTTTCCATAGAATTACTAGATGTCTAGGTGATGTTTAGCCAGAGCAGGTTAGCCATGGTTTCTTTTGAGTCTGATCTGCGATAGCATGGTACTAATTTTTACTAAAAAAGCCTCACTAACTCTGTTTTGATTAATGTTGAATGTGTAGGTTTGTATGCATTCAAAGCAGAACTCTGAATTACCCTGATTTATGACAGATTTAGGTACTTGGAGCATCATGCCTGGATGATGCAGGGTTAAAAACAAAAAGGAAGGATTGGATGTCCAGGGAGCAGGAAGCTAGTTGGTCCTCTGGAATTTAGAGCCTGCTTTTAGTACTTGACAAAGAAATTAGTGTAAGGATATTAATAAAAAAATTGATATTTATAACCAAACAAAACTGTTGCTGATATACAGTAAAGCTGTGAGATTTTTCAGGAAACTTCTGTAAGGGACAGTCAACTCCTCCTTGCAATTTTTTTTCCTAAATGTTCCAATTTCAATAAATGTGTGCAATCCTTTTCAAAAATAATTAAAGGCCACTTTGTTTACGCTCTGGGAGAGTGTCTGGTGAGGTGAGGAAAGGATCCTACAAAGAAGAAAGAACTTAAGGAATATTGGCTTTCACTTGGTTGTGTGCTGCATACTGCATCTGCTAGCTTGTCATAATAGCACCTACTCATATTTGGTATTTTACCCTTTTGAAAAAGGATAATAACACTGATTTTATAGGAATGCCTGTAGCATTTTGTCCATCAGACTCTAAGATAGGTGCTTGAGCTACTGTAATTCTGAGCAGTTGACTTGATGTGTATGGAATTCAGCTAGTTTTGCAGGAAAAGAGGTTAGCTGCTTTTTATACTGCTCTAGATCTCGGTGCTCCTTGGGGATAGTGTTGGAGAAGGAGTCTTGTCTAAGCAGGAAAATTGGATAGTACAGGTCTGCAGGTACCATGGTGATGAATGATATACATATCTTGAAAGGCTCTGATGCAGTAGCTTGAAGCAAGGTACCACCCTGTATGCACGGTTTCCAGAGATCCCATGCTCTGTAATATTTCAATCTACCAGTTTGGCTCTGTGCTTGGCTTGTTCTGAACATCTTGCAGACTGAAATTTGTAGATTTTGTTGAGGCTATCTGTATTGTATCTTATTATAGGCAAGGAGTTTCAGTTTATGTTTGCACTATGCTAATTGTTAATGATATGAAAAGCTGTGTGAGCTTATTCTACAGCAAAAAGGTTTAAAACTCAATTTCTTACTACTGAATCATAATGTTTCAGTACCATTTTCTGAGTAATAGGACTCTAAAGCATGAAAATAAAGAACTAACACACAGGTAAATGTAAGTATGGAAAAGAATACAGGATTCCAGAATAAACAGTATTTTATTAATGCCTATGCCTGATTCTCTCTGTAAATATTTAAGGAAAAATTGAAATCATGTGCATGAGAATTTTCAGTAATGAGTGGGATTAAAATAAGTTTATTGAAATTTATTTCCTTCTAGCTTTGTGTAGTTTAGACAATTCTGCTTAAAAGTATAAATTACACTAGATCTTAGTGTGGGCAAGGGTGTAGGGACATCTGTTTGCTGTGTAGCACAGTGAGAGTGATGGCTGGATGTTTTGGCTTGAACAAGGGCACTGAGGGCACTTAATTTTGCATACCTCTTTCAAGATAAGAAATCATGGGGAAACATTTGTGTGTAGAGTATGAAAATGAACAACATTATACTTTATATGCTGCTGCAAAGATACTAGTGGGTGGAGAGTATTTGTTTTCCATCCTTAGGTTTCATGGACTGAAATTGTGTGTAAAATGTGTGAAGTAGCAGAGCACAGTCCTGTTAAGGAAGAGCAGATACTGTGAAAATTCTTAGCTTGAACCTGAAATCGTACCAGTTATCCTTCGCTAAGAGTAAGTGAGCACACTTGCAGAATAAGCTGCTGAAAGAAGACTGCTTATCAGGCTGTGTTTTGTATTGTAAAATGCAAAAGAGCCCTGTTAGTCACAGGCTAGTTGTATTCAGTATGCATATTTGGTTGCATATATAATGACAGACATAATTTTTCATGTTATCTGTACTTGCAGTGCATTCTGTCTGCACCAGCAATGCAGGTCATGGAGGGAGTGAAGGGATGCACCCTGCAATCAGTGAATCTTCCAACAGAGTGATTAAATTAGTATCAAATTATGCCCTTGGGGATTTCCAAGCTTGTAAATACAGTAAACAGTATGGTGTCAGAAAAAGCAAATTGGTTTTTGTATTCAAAGAGTCTTTGTTTCTTTAGTCATTGTTCTGAATTTCAGAAAAAAACTTCTACAGTTTTACTTTCTGCAGCAAGGGATCTCTGTTGACTTTGTAATTTTTCGGCTTCCTTTATTTTTCCCCTGCTGAAGGTTGGAAGTTAGTACTTGGGACACTTTACACTATCCATGCAAAATAAAACTGAGGAAGCAAGTGCAGGGATTATGTTTCAGCTATTGCTTCAGAAACTGACTAAACCTTGATTTAATTGAATTCAATTTAGATTGGTTGAATATTGCTACTGTTGTAATTAAAGAAAACTGCAGCTAACTAATCTGTTTTTCTGTATGTCTTTTGTACCTGCCTGAAATTTATTCTTTTTTGAAGTACAAACGAACAAGTGAACTCTTCAGCTAAGCAAAGTAAGTGTGTGTGCCGAGATGATTATTCATTAACTATTTCATGCTTATTGTAATGGAAAAAAATGATCAGATTGGAGAGGATGAATAGCCTGCTTAGTAATATCCAAGAAAGAGGAAAAAATATGACCTAATAATCTGCTTTAGTGATGATCTGTTTATTGTGCCCTAACTTAGTTAAGGCCAAGATAAAAGCAAATAATTTTGTAGGTCCTACATGCCAGTAAGAGATGAAATGGCAGTGTATGCCTCGGCTTTGCAGCTAAGACTTCAGTTTTACAAATGCTTGGACATGTGTTCAGCTTTTGAGATGTAAATAGTCCCATTAGTTGAAATCTGGGTCCAACTGGATTCAATGGTAAAACCTGTGGCAATTTAAATAAGGCTAGAGTTTCATGAATGGGTTCAGTGAGACTACTTGTGTACGTAAAATTAAACACATGGCTAAGTGTTTGCAGGATGGAGGGCCTGCAAGGACATGGGAATAAGACCCTTGCGACGCAGTTTGAAGTCTGACTTGTCTTGCTGTTGCATGATGGAGAGCTGCAGTGAGGAAGTAGATGAACCTTTTGGGCACAAACAAACATGGAGTGTATAAAACATCATAAATAACCACAATTCATAGAACGCTTGGTTGGTCCTAAATAATGAAGCAGTGAAAAAGTTTATGGGCTGTGCTTGTTCTTGTAATATATTTTTATTTTATACTTTTTGGCACAAATGCATGTAAGGAATTAGTATCATTATTATATTTCATTATTCTGAAGAACTTAGTAGCAGGAGACACTTTCTTTTAGGAGGGGAAGCAGGTAAAATAGAAGTTACAGGCCAGGTCCCCATCCCTTCCAGTCTACTAATCAATTGTAGGAGTCATGCAATCTTTGATAATTATGTCAACTGTTTTAATCATCTTGTATATTAACTACTTAATTTCATATCACACTTGGTAAAGAAACAGTGTGGGTATTATCATAACTGTGATGGTTCTCACCATCTGAGGCTCTCCCTTCCAGATGTTTCCCTGGGTTGCAAATTTGATTTGGAGCTGCTTGTGCAGCACAACAATTGTCACATACACTAACAGATCTCTGTCTCTCTCTTTGTGCAGAACTTCTTTGCAGAGCCTAGTTTCATGTCTCTTGGTGAGAAATATTATTTGAATGACTGCCCCCTTAATCCTGTGAGATTTAGATAAGTGTAATTTTCCAGGTTTTTGAGGGAGCCCTAATTTACATTTCATAACACACACACAACCAAGCAATTAACATGAAATCTTACAGCAGCCTGACAGCCCTTTGTGCTTATGGAAACAGTTACACAATAGTGCATGTGCAAATAATGTTATCAGGTGCCTTTTGTGCGTGCTCACCCGTTTCACCTGGAACATACTAAAAAGCTGCAGCCTAATTCTCATTTAAACTCAACCTGCTCTATTGTATGATGAACTTGCGTAAAGAAAGAAACACTGAGGTCTTAAGAAAATAATAGCTACTAGTCATTCTGTTAAATTACTTCATTTTGGCATGCTGTTGCAGATATTTTTTCCCTGTGCGTAGCTTTAAATGGGAGGAACGTAACACCCCCACCCCCAGGGAGGTTAGATTCAGGCTGCGACCTTTTCTTTGTCTTTGTTCTCTCTCTGTACAGGTGGGTGCAGAACTTTGTCTCTCTCCAAGTTGGAGACTGATATTGCCCCTGCAGTTGGAGGCTGGAGAACGTACCAGCTCCACTGTCCTGCTGATCGTACAGTCCAGTTGTTGTTGGGGAATGGACAGGGAAGACTTGTAGTGGGCAAGTAAGAGAAAAAAAAAGAGAGTAAAGCAGCAAAGGCAGTAAGAGGTTCAATCAGCTGTTGTGTGCACAGGTGTCTGGGGGAAATACTTTCTTACTTCTCAGTGTTTGTAGTTCTAAGTTTGTGGTGTTTCTGTTTGGGTCTAAGATGCTGATTTAGTTCAGTTACATTATCCCTCTGGGGATGGAGTGGTACCTTAGGGTACCTTCAGGAGCTCTTGAGAAGGGATTTTCTGCCCCAAGGAGCTTCGGGCTGACAGGTGTGAGAAGAGTGATGCATGAGGCAGTGTATGGGTGGTGGTCCAGTGTGTTGGACTCTGTGCTGTGTTTGAAGGTGTGAGAGCCATCTAGATGTTATGGTGACAGTGAGGGGAAGGTCTGGAGAAAGGGGGAAAGCAAGACAGAAGATGTAACAGAGAAAGTTAAAATGAGAGATAGCTCTTTGTTGCTGTTAGTCGTCTGGGATGCAGAAGATCCAAACCCAGTATACAAACTGGGAGAAAAATTGCTCTCAGTGTGTGAATGATGCTTCTTCATTTGCTGAAAGAGACATTTGCCCTAGATTTTGGCACTCTTAAGTGTTTGTTGTAGTGAGCCAGGCTGGGTCCAACTGCTTATGACAAGGATGCTTGCCTCACTGAAACAAACCTGAGATTGATCACACCGTCAGCATGGCCAAGAGGTCTGAAAGGGATAACTGCTAACTGTGGAAGTGGGGATGAGCAATTGGTGCTGATAATCTGTTCAGAGGGCAATGGGGAAACCTATCCAGAGAGGTCTGTATGGATTTCATTCCTGCCTTTCACACATTTTCAGTTTCCTCTTCTAACCTGTTCTCTCTTTCTCCCTGGGTGGTTTTCTCCTCTCATGTTTCCTACAATGGAAAGCTAATAAGACATATACAGAAAACAGACACTGGAACCAAAGTAGGAAAATGAGCAATGACTTCATTAGTGGGGTTAGGCCTATTCAAGGAGAAAGACACAATGTAGACTAAAAAAAGAGATAAATTATTTGGGAAAGGAAAATGGATCAATGTGGCTGAAGACAGGCTTAGCTGTGGAAAAACTAGATGGCTGCAGAAGCTATGGTTTGTGACTGCCTTGTTTGGCTATTCCTTACACTGAGACCTAGTTAGAGGCAGCCGGTGATGATACGAAGCACTGCTGCTTTCAGCTGGTCCTTGCCAAGGCTGCTGTGTGGCTAATGAAGCACTAGATTTTAACCTAGTCTTGGCAGTCGAGGTTGGGATGGAGGGCCAAGCTGAACTATCAGTAGAGACAGTGCTATTTTTAGGGCTATGTGTATGAAGAAATAATTGATGATATAAAGCTATAGAAACTCTTGGAAAATGGCACACTGCCTTATGCTTTGAATATTTGACTCTGAGGAAGTTTTCAAATCCCTCTCAACATGAGAATTGACTGAATTTAAACATAGCATTGTATAGCATGTGGCATTCATTTATTATCCCATTATTAGATTAAATGCTATGAATTAAAGAAGTATTGTTTTCCCTGTGTTTGTTTAGGTTATTGTTCTAGAAGACAAACACACATCTTTAATAGCATGAAAATAGGCTCTTCTCTTTCATTTTGGATTTCATTTTCTTTCCTACCATGTTGACCTTAAAGGACAAAGGAAAACTTAGTTTTTACATTAAAGAAGAAATTATTTGTGAAGACACATTATACTCCTAGGCCTCCAAGACTTGTGGTCTGAAACTGGAAACATAGCCATAACTAATATATTCTGAGACCAGCTCAGTGTGGAGTTTTTGAAACGTTTGGTGGATGCTCTCAAGAATGTTGAATGAAGCTTTAAAAGATTTCCTGAATTTCCCTATATGTTACCTGATTTTTGATGCTGGCACGAGCTTGGTAGAAATGCTCTATGTACTTAGACTGCTCTCAGCTTATCATGAAAAACAAAATAGCAGTCGTTCACCTTGCCCCCACTTGCTGGTTCATGTATCACCCCCTCTGATCCTAAACCAGGAAGAAAATACTCTGAGATTTTAATGTTGGCATTTTTTTTTTTTTAACATACCATTTTCTTAGATGGAGGAATGCTTTAGAAGTGCTAATGGCCATGGCCTGTGTTCAACTTTAGCTGATACGGTATTCTTTATAGTATGTCCGTGTTCTGTGCACGGTGAGATCTGGGCTTTGTGCATAGCGGCAGAAGAGGCCTGCAAAAGCGTGGAGCAGCCTGTTCGCACACATGAGCCAGTGACAACTACAGATAAAGTTGTCTTGTGCCTTAGCAGTACTGCTCTCGCCACAGTTACTGGTCAGGGTGGTATTACGAGACGTAATCAAGCGGTAGGCGTATAATGACAATATTCAGAAGGCAAAAATAACTGTTATACATGAAAGTAACAAAATACTGTGAGCATTCAGGAATGCTAATCCTTTTTGTAGCATGATTTCATCACTTGCTTTGATGTATAGTTAACTATCTTAAGTCCTTGTGGCAATAATACTCTGTTTTCAAGGCATTAAATTGGAGTTTTGGAGACCCTGCAACTATGAGGGATAGCTGCAATCTCTGTCCAACCTAATAGAGGACTAAAAGCAGGAAATCATCCAGGGTAAGGTCTGACAAATGTGCAACGTATTCTCTTCAGTTACTCTGAGGTCTAATACTTGAGAGTCTGAGCTGAAACAGCATTGTATTTTTGCCTCTCTGTTAACCTGTGTTATTTGGATTTAGATATTTCTGGCATATGCTAGAATTGTGGCTCTGTCTTCAGGGTGGACGTAGCCAGAAAGCTGAGATGAAGACCAGTACCAGACTTAGTAAATGGTTTATCTGCAATATGGGTTGTTCAAAAGTATAAACTACATCCTTCCTAATTTGTTTGTCATAACATGAGTTTTGAAGCAGTCAGATCTTTCTGGAATTGGTCCTCACTATTTGAGAGACTATCCAAATATAATCTGCCCTGGTTCTCAAGTGCTTGTTGTTCAGGCCATTACTCTGGAACAAAAAACCCCACCCAAAACCAACATACTTCATATCTACTCCTGCCCATTTTATATTTTACTTAGTAGGATTGCTTATATAAATGTAAACACTGGTATGGCTGTCTTATTTTTTTAAGAACATAAAAATCTTAGCCATTTTGCTCATGTTTTATATCTTAGTACTTCATGCCGTGGGTATTGATGAGGTAATGGAAATCTGTATCTGGAATGCTTGTGTGGGGAAAACAAATTACATGTGATGTTTTTCATCAGCCATAATTAAAGGAATTACTATTACAATCAAAATTAATTGCAGCTTGCCCCTTTTTTTTTTTGTAACGTATCTGAATCGCACTCAGGGTTTTCCCTTTGTGTTTCTGAAAGCTGTTGCAAAATTGTATTTTGCTTCTTTAGTGTACTTATCTCTAAGGAGAAAAGAGGATTTGGTACTTTCTGAAGGCAGTTATATTTCTTAAATCACTGAACCAAAATGCAGTGGTTAATGTTAATAAATATTTACCTTGTTTTTAAGCTTGGAGTGATCAGCAGTGCCACAGGATATTCTGTGGATTTGCCTGAGGTGGTGGTGTGAGTCTTGAGAGTGATATATGTGAAGCTGCATTCATCCATTGATTTACTGAATAAAATTTTCACCTTTAACAAAGACCTACCTATAGTATTAGCGAGGTAGATAATTTTATGCATATTATTGAAGTGGTATTTTATAAAGTCTTCTCCCTTTTAATTGCTTTAACATTACTTTCTTCTGTGTTGTATTTTTCTTTTTTATCTTCCAGTTCTAACCACCCAGAATTAGGAAAACTGTTGTTTTTAATATCAAACAAAACTTAAACCCTACCACAAAAAAGTTAAGCACAAAAGCATTTTCATATCACCAGACCATGAACTGTGAAAGTGATGCAAGCTCAACTAATCTTCTTGTATGTCAATATTAAATTTGTTCTGTCTCCTGGGATTTTTTTTTTGTTGTTGTTGTTTGCTTTGTTGATATCTGCTTGTTTTTTCCTACCTCACCCTTAGATCTCATATCCTGTGGGCTGAGGACAAATCTGCTTGGACAGTGTCTTGCTGGAAGGTGGTTTCACTGATGGGTTGGGCTCTTTAAATGTTATTCTGATCTCTGAGCCTAATCTTTGTTTTGTTGATATTTTTTTTTTTTTAATTCATGTAACCTCCTGCCTTTCACTTATCTAAGTATTGGGTAAAGATGAGTATCAGGGTTTGACCTTGTTGAATACCAGTAATAGTGTCTCTTCTGCATTACATGAAGTTCCTGAACAGTAAAAGAGGGAGAATAGAAAAAATAAAAGGAAATAATGGGGCTTATGTCAAATGCATGCTGCTCATGAGCTGCAGTATGTCCTCCAGGACACCTTTGCCTGCAAGGCAAATCTGTGAGTCTTCCCCTTGTCAGGGGTCAGGGCCACCTTTAGATATGGAAGACTGTCATGACAGTCAAAGACACACTAGTGTCCCAAGAGCAGTTGCTGTGGCATGGGCAGGATAGCCTTGATGAAGGGCCCTGGCTTTTCCTTACTGCCTGCTTTGCTCAGATAATCCTGCAGCAGCTGTCAGAGTTTCCCTTTGATTCCACTGGCTTCAGCAAAGCTGCAGGGGCACTAGAAACCTGGCCCTGACCCCTGCTGAGCTGATAGAGATAAGAGCAACATCATCCCCAACGAAACCCGTGTGCCATTGCCCTAGTTCAACTAAGGGAATGCTAGGGATTTGTTTTCCAAGGATGAGTGATAGGCACTGGTCCCAGTGATGCCAGCTGTGCATATATGCCCCTGTACGTGGGGTGTGGATTAGTAATGTGCTGTCAGAAGTGGGTTTTTGTAGATCAGGTTATACCCAAATGTGATTGGGACCTGCTGTCTGTGGTGCTACGATCTTCTGCAAAACGTGTTGTCAGTGGATGTCTGAGGGAGGGCTGGTCAGCAATGGGATCAAAAATATAGAACTGCCAAGTTGGTCCTATGTTATTTGGGGCTGTTTGCCAGGCTCAAGGGAAAAAACTATCCCTTATTTTAGATGATGTCTCACTGTCCCTGAAGTAAACATGTCTCTTAATAATTTTCCTCTTATTTTTAGCTTCAGCATGGATTCATGAACTATCTATGCTTAGGAAGGGTGCTCCGTAGTTGATTCAGTTCTT
>NW_010223838.1:21139-23455 GCF_000690775.1 Eurypyga helias
CATGAACTGATGTGGGAATGGCTTAATGTATAATCTGCAGTGTGAGAAGGCTTGCAGTGAGAAGGGTTAATGGCCATTTCAGGCAATTATATCATTCCCTAACTACTGATAGGCAATTTGAACATCTACCACTCAGATGAACTGCCTCCACTTTATAAACTTTCCTGGTTATCTGTTAAAATAATTTGTTTTCCTATAGGTAAAAAATAATGATTAATTCATCTGGATTAATTTTTATTAGCATAGTGCACTTTGGTTTTGTTTTGACATCATGTTCAACTCTGTTAGGTAGATCCAATAGTTTTAGCATTTGAACCTGGTATGTGAGACCTTTTAAAGTGTATAGATACTGGGGATTTCTCTTTCTTAGAGCCTCCATGTCACTTCATTTTAATAACATTTTTTTTAATGCCTAGAAATGTAGAGGGATGATACAAAGGTTATCCCTTAATATTCCAACCTACAAACGCTCTTCTTTGAAGAGCTGAACCTTGCAATAACTCCCCTACCCTATAGCCCCTCTAACCTGCTAACATGCAGTATTAATCCCAGCATATCTGCTGAAGGGTATGTGTAAAAGGCTTACAAATGTATTTCTGCCCAGACTTGTGGTGCCATGAGATTAAAAATGTATATTCCTGCCTCGATAATGGCAAAAAAATGAAATGACATGTCTGTGGCTTTGTTACTATGTGGGTGGTGTATGCTTGGCTTTGACCCCTCTGCAAAGTGTCAGGAATTTGTTTCTGAAAACATTTCAAGCTCTGAAGTCACTTAGTCTCAAAGTATGTCTCTTCGTCCTCATTCTGGGGATGCTGATCTGACAAAGCTGCAGGTGAAGGCAGCAGCCAGAGGATCCCTGTTGGTGGTGTGATTAGGGACCTTGGGCAGACCTGCTCCCTTTTGACTGCTTGAGAGCTAATCCAAAACCCAGGCATGCACATGGGAACCTGTTTAGAGGCACCTGAGCTGATGGTGTACCCTGTGAGAATTAGTACGTAAGTGCTGTTTGCATGAAGCGTTACAAATACCATCAAATTGGTACTTAAAAAGCAGAGTTAAACAGAGCCCTTCATGGTTGTTTGCTCCTTTGTGTGTCTCATAGCTTCCTAATATAAAAACAACCTTAATTTGTCTCCTCTTTTTGCTTCTTTTAGGGCAGTCAGACGTGTATTTTTGTATTGAACAGGGGAGTCCATCTTTTATCCCTTTCCCTTTCATCTTCAAAAAGTGATGGGAAAGAAGAAAATACAAATGTGGTGTTTAATTTAATTTTTCCTTGTTTTTGGAGAAGGTTTTTCTCACTTATTGCCTCCAGTTTGGGCTTTGAAAAATTACAGTGTGTGTAACTTCCAGTGTGCCTTACAGTGACCGTGGGAGCGCTGGATGGGAACTAAAATCAAATCCTCCTTTGACCATTCAGCCTGATCAAACCACTCTGCTGTACCAGTGGTGAAGGCCTTTGTAGGCCTTCCAGATTTGTCACAGGTGACAGCCAGTGTGGCTTCACCAAGGGAGGATTGTGCCTGACGAATATGGTGGCCTTCTGTGATGGGATTACTATGTTGGTGGATAAGGAAAGATCAACCAGTGTCATTTACCTGCACTTACGAAAAGTGTTTAATACTGTCCTGCATGACATCCTTGTCTCTGAATTGGAGAAGCATGGATTTGATGGATGGACCAATCAGTGAATAAAGAACTGGCTTGATGGTCGCACTCGGAGAGCTGTAGTCAACGGCTTGATGACACAAAGCTGTGTGGTGCTGTTGACACACTAGGGGGGAAGCGATACTGTCCAGAGGGACCTGGAAAGGCTGGAGAGTTGGGCCACTGCCAGCCTCATGAAGTTCAACAAGGCCAAGTGCCAAGGTCCTGCACATGGGTCAGGGCAATCCCAAGCACAAGTATAGGCTGGGTGGAGAGTGGATAGAGAGCAGCTCTGAGGAGAGGACTTTGGGTGTTTGTTCCTGAGAAGTTCAACATGTCCCTTGAGTGTGTGCTGTCAGCCTAGAAAGCCAACTGTATCCTGGGCTGCATCAAAAGAAGGTTAAGGGAGGGGATTCTCCCCCTTTACTCTGCTCTTGTGACACCCAACTTGGAGTACTGCATCCAGCTCTGGGGCCCCCAACATAAGAAGAATATTGACCGGTTGAAGCGAGTCCAGAGGAGGCCACAAAGATGATCAGAGAGCTGGAGCATCTCTCCAATGATAAAAGGCTGCGAGAACTGGGCTTGTTCAGCCTGGAGAAGAGGAGGCTCCAGGGAGACCTTATAGCAGCCTTCCAGTACCTGAAGGGGCCTACAAGGAAGCTG
>NW_010223838.1:23718-42010 GCF_000690775.1 Eurypyga helias
GGTTTGGAACTAGATGATCTTTTGAAATCTTAAACTTCTCTATTCCTATATATTCTTCCTGTTTGAGAAGATAGTGTAAAAAAGGTCTTATTAGCCTCACTGAAACGCAATTTCTCAAAAGCTTTACTTTCTGGTTCCAGTTTGATATTCCATAGTTCTTGGCGTTTAGTTATTTATTTGTTTAAGTTTGTTTTCCTGATGTGGGTGTTGAGTTTATCCAGATTTTTAGATAGTGTTACACTGTGTGTTTCTCTTTGTACTTCCCTAGATTTTTCTCCTTTATTGTGGAAAAACTAACCATTTTTTTTCTATGACAGTTTTGAAATTGACACTGGAGCAAATGAAACAAATTATACAAACAGTGATGTTGGTCAGATGGCTTTGCCCAAGTCTTTTCATTGATGCAGCTGGGCACTGCTGGCTGCAGTGGAGGCAAATCTACTGGGAAATGCTTCAATGTCAATATAGTTTGGGTTTTTTTTGTTTTTTTTTTTTTCTCCAGTTATTTGTTACTTGTGATATTTACTTGTATTTTCCTTAGATATTTATTCTTTATGGTGGTTTTAATGTTGTTTTGCTGTGAAATATTACTGTCAATGCAGCACCCAAAGGGATCCTGTTAGTGCTTTAAGTATTTTTGCTAATAGTTGACCATATATTTTCAAGATCAGCATTTTGTGGAGCTTCTCCATTTATTTGTTTTATCTACAGAGACTACAGGCTAAATACATTGTCAGCCTTACACATTCAGGTGCGCCAGTTGAATGGACAGATGGAGTAAACCTATTGTGTGCCTGTGCTTCGGGGTGGCTGTTCCCTCAGTACAGAAGCAGAAGTCACGATTTGCATTTGCTTAGTTTGAGCTTTGTTTCAAATTCTGCTTCTGTACAAGATCCCTCTCTCTAACTCTGCAGTGTTTCTCTCCTAAATAGGTGGGTAGAAGAACCAGGAGGGTGAATTACTGGTGTCAGGGGAATGTTGAACTTGTAACTGAGCAGTGTTGTAAGCTCTTAAATTGTGTGATGTGTTTCGTTTTTCAGATCTCTTCTAGAAGAGACATTCAGTAGATGTATTGTAACTAGAGTCTATTGGAAAAGGTTACAGTCAGGAGAGGAATGTCCACTCTGTACTTTGAATCTCTTTCCATTAGAAGTTTCCTTTGTTGCCAAGGAAATAAAGCAATGGTTATGTTACAGGGCTGACAGTTTTGCTAATGATTTTTATTCCCAGAACAAGGCTAACCTTGTTAAACTGTTAAGGATGATGTAAAATTCAAGGACGCTTATTAAAGTTTTTGATGGGAATAAAATATAAATTTACACCCCCACCCCCCCCCTTTTTCTCAAGGGAATATAGAGGAAAGGACCCCCTATTTGATGTATGTTCGTAACTGTAGCATGTAATTAGTCTCTCTCTCTCCCTCTGGTGATGTGAAAAGCTCCACAGACTCTCTAAGCTGTGCTGCCTTTACTGAGGATTAGGTCTGTTGGGGTTCTCCTTGCTGCATTTCATGCTGCTACTTTTACTGCTCCTTTGGTGTTGTAGGTCCTCGCTGGGAAGAGGAGCTGTTACCCATGCCCCATTCATAGCTGTCTTGTTCCTGCTTTATCTTTTCATAGTGAAAAGTGGTTTTGTCCCTCTTTTTTTTTTCCCCCTTTGATTCATGTGATTAGGAAGTACCATACTGAGACTATGATTGCTGTCTCTGTAGCAGTTACTTATGTTGGTTTAAGGACATCAGTGTTACAGTTTTCCTATGTGCACTGGGAAGGAGGAGAAAGCAAAGGGGTATCTGCACTCAGGGTAAAATGGTGTTGACTCAAACTTGTCACTCTTCCTCCCTCTTCTAATTCAGAGCATCAGTGTAAGACTCAGGAGTGAGCAATCTCCAGTGAGATCCTGATGCTACATCTTCATCCTCTTCCTCCAGCTGTTTCTGAGAAAGAGAGAGGAAATAATATTTTTTGTTAGTTTTGAAGTTGGCAAACTTGGTGATGGATCTTTTATTGAATAAAGAGGAAACCCAAGTGGAGACAGTCCAAATTTCAGTTTTTTCCTGCTATGCTTGTTCTCAGTGCATGTTTGGGCAAGTGATCCTCAGTGGTATCCTCTGAGATTAATAGGAAACATTCAGATGTATCAAACTGTCTCAACAGAGCGTGTTACCTGTGTCTGTGTCAGGCAAGAGGGAGCTTTTCTTTCATTATGAATGATGCTAAGTTTCACCACAAAACTGCTTTTGAAGCAATCAACAATTGCTCTGTCTTGCTGTGTAGCCTATTTCCGATTCAAAAACTTGAGCCTGAATGACATGCTGGTAGTATGAGCAAGATTTATTTTGCCTACTTTTTCTTAAAATATTTAGGTCTAGTTGTGGGTAGTTTTGGGGGTGAGAACTGTGCTCAGAGGGAACTAAGGTGGGCATCTCCTGGAGGCTCAGTGGATTTCCTTATGAGAGACTTCTCTTCTGCATCTCCATTCATAATGATGAAGTATTTTAAATCAAACGTCTAAAATATTTACTTCTCCTACATGTGTGATAGGATTCTCTCTTTTAACTTGAACATAGTTGTTAAAAATCTTCGGAAATAATAATCGTGTGGTAAAGAGTGACTTCTTGCTTTAGAGGACCAAGATACCAAAGATGACCAAATAGCATGGCTAAAATATAGCAAGTTAACCTTTATTTTAAAGCTTCTTCCTTTGCCTGTAATACTTCATTAGAAGAGTATTGTAGAAAGATAACATAGAGAGATGAGCACTGTTGCTCATCTACTGTATATACAAATATCTGTCTTTTTTAACCAGGACTACTAGAAAAAGTATCATTTCAAATCAGTGGCGCATCTTTTATCCCTCTTCCCTTGCTCTGTTTTTCACGTTAAAAACCACAAACAAACACTTCCCCCCTCCCCCCCATACCAAACCCCCAATCTACTACCCTCCTCACCCCCCATCCCCAGTGCTGTTAGCTCTGAGCTAGTTTCAGCTGAGGTAAATTAATATATAGCTAGTAAACAAAATTAGGCTGCCTCACAGCAAATAAAGATGTTCCTTATTTCAGCTTTCAGATGCAGAAAGAAGACAGACTGATTTTTAAAACCAGCTACAATTATGACAAATTAGAGAAGTCAAAATATTCTGTAGAAACATAAAGAATTCACAGGGTTGTCTGTCATAGTCATGAAGGAAGACAGAGACATGATGCAAGTGATGTGGTTAAATTAGGTCATGGCACGAGCTTTGGTGGGGATTGCTAGTAAATAATTTGCACAGTGGAGGAGAGCTTCCTTCCTTAATTGTTTCCACCTGGTAGCAGGCTATTGTCAGACCCAGGACCTCTCTGCCCCTTCAAGCAGCACGTTTGAGAAATGTACAGCCCATTGCAATAACTAGTGTTTGGACAATAGCTAATTCTGTCTGACTGTTTTATGAACCTGCTTGGAAACGTGATAGAGCAGCATTCTCCGTTAGAAATACATAGACCCTGCGGTCTCTCTTGGGAGACTGTTTTCCTGGGTTTTGGTTTTGTGTTGCTTCTGCTACTGCAAGAGCCATGGCATGGTTTAAAAGATTATGAAGATGTGAGGGGTTACAAGAACCTTTTAAATCGCTGTGACTTCTTTGTTTTAGAAAATTGCATCCAAAAGTTGTTTAGGAGTGTGCTGCCTTAATAGAAAACAAAGTAGAGAGTCCTTTGTTATACTCCTAATTTAGCTACTTGGAAGGAGGTACTTTAATTTAATTTCATGTATTTGCCCTGCCTAACACAGAAAAAAGAGGAAGAAGAGGGCATGCAAGTGAAGTGCATCACTCCCCTATCCTGAAAAAAATCAATGAATTCTAATGCTAGCACTCTTTGGAAATCGGCTCATCTAATCTAATGCAGCTGTGGAATTGCTCAGAAATTCAGTCCAGTTTTAGTAGCTGAAGGCTAGAATATGAAAGTTCCTCTTTTTGTAATCTATGCCTTTTTTAAAAGTGTACTTGATTTCTGCATTCAAAGTCTGGATGACTTGAAAGAAATGAAATGGGATAAACTTTCATCAGGAATCAACTGAAATGTGGTGTTTTGAGGCAAGTATATCGTACATAGGATTGCTGCAGACTGCCGTTTAACACCTGTTGTAGTTCCTTAGTCTCACTTTCTCTGAAGTGATGGGATTGTGGCCTAATTAATAGTTTGTTATATTTGTTGATGGGCTCAGGAATCAAAAATTCAAAATTAAATTACAGCAATTGAAAATATAGCAGACTTTCAGCTCTCTAGACATATTAATACATGCAATCACATCAGTTACTGACCGCCTGTTGCTTGTGTTGGAAAGACAGCTTTGTCACGACTGAACACATGCTTGTACACCTACCATCCCTGATGTGAAACAGGAGGCAGAAGAATGTGTATGGCTGGGGAAGAATCATCTGCCTGGGCTCCACTGGCTTCCAGGAGCTGCTTGGTATTAGTTGTGGAATATTAAGCAGGGGTGAATCTGCCTCAGTATGTTGGAATGAGATTGCATATTTCATTAAAGCTTAATTTGTTTTTCATGGGGAATTACCAGAGGCTTCGGCAATTATCATACTTGTAAGACTGGGAGAAAGATGCTTGGATGAAATCTAGCAAACAAGACTGTCAGTGCTCATTTAGTAACTCCTTTGTAAATCATTTTGAACTGAATTTGCATCATTGTAGCAGACCCAGAAAATCTTTTGTAACAATTATCCCATGAGACCACTATATAATCAGCTGGAGATAATGGGTATGCTTCTTCCAAACCTTTCTTCACGGCAGTTTCTGGCCTCTTCAGGCCCCTCCTCTCTCTCTCTGGGGTATTCTGATATAACCTACTAGTACCCCAAAGAAGGTATGTGAAGGATTGGTGGGTAGGAAAGAGGAGGGGTGACAGTCTTCTGACGTAAAAATTTGACCCTGCACTTTTTTAAATCGGCACGGTTTAAGGACCAAAATCTTGCAAGGTGTATTAATTCCTTATATTGAAGCCTGCATTTGAAAGTGCTCCATGCATCTCAGGTTCATGAGCTAATCTAGGAATTGGATTGAGCCCGTGTAACTTGCATGCTAAATTTTGAAATGCTTGCCAGATTTAAAAAAAAAAAAAAGGAAATTGGAGAGTAAGTAGTACCAAGTAAGATTTAAAGTTGCAGCACTTTTCTCTCTATTTCAAGTAGTGGCATAGGAAGCTGAGTCTTGAGCTCTATGATGAAAAAGGAATTTGTGCCTTGCAGTTAATATTGTTGGGAAAGGTATGGATTTGTAAATGACAGAGTTCAGGCCTGACAGAAAAATAATACCTTAAATCTGAAATAGCAGTACAGGCATTTTTGGTGGTGGGGGCATGGGGTGTAAAGCGTGCGGGGAGCTCTGTGGGACAATGTAATTTCTGTTTCCAGCCTGTGGAAGTGGTTAGCAGCTGCTTATTGCAGTTTGTTTTTAATTGACAGGGTTCCAAACTTGAGAGTTTTCAATCGTATCCTTGTATCTCATTGGGCTTGGCTTTCTCTGTACAGTATTAGAGGCCTGGCATATCTCTTCCACCGCGGTGGCAGAAATCAAATTGCATCAGAACAATCAGACATTGTGAAGTGAGTTGTTATTGAAGTGTCTTTGCCTGAGACACAGCTGTTTCTCAAGCATATGTTATCTCAACAGCTACAAGCCTCAGTAATGCTGCATGGGAAAGAAAGAATTATCACTGAATTACTATTCAAAAGAAGAATAAAATCTAAGTGAACACACATCTTCAAAGAAGCTGAAGTACATCTTGACTCGCACTTACTGCCCGTTTGGGTGGATTTTTTTTTTTCCATTCTGCAACATAGATGGCTTGAGGAAAAAACTATTAAATATGCAAAGACCACTTTCAAAGGTGGTGTTGCTGGACTAGATAGTCTGTTCTGTGCAGATGCAATTCCAGTATGCCACTGCACGTGTTTGTGCTTGTGCATATTTAAAACTGACTTGAAGTTTGATGCAGTTCTTAGTCCACAGTTGCTATTGTAATCAGCTGATTTGATACTTGGTATCAAAGGTGGAAGTAGCTTTGTTATTGTGCTTATAATGTTAACTAAACACTCCTAGTGATTTTTTTTTTTTTTGAACAATTCAGAGATAATTTAATAATTTTTAAAGGTATCATCATTGCTAATTAAAAGCTGTGTTGGCTAAGCTAAAAGATAAGGAACCATGAAAAGTGCTCTGGAAACATACATTTGAGCACTCTCTAAAATGTTTTGTTTTAAATGGTGATAACACTTCACCTGCAGTACATCAATTTCCTGAATTTCAATAGCCTTTGGTTTGATCCCTCCATGAACAACTGAGCCCTGCTAGCAGCAGAGCACTCTTTTCAAATGCATTGCCATGCCGTGCATGTATTTCTGTATTGTGATCCTATTGCCTCCAGCAATTTTTCTAAAACCATACTTCCATATCTGATATTCTTGGTTAGTAATTTAACCAATCTCCTCTATAAATGTGATCTTTTTGTTTCCACTTCATTGCTGTTGTGTGTAGCTGTGCAATTGCATGGCCTACTTAATTTTCTGGTTTATGGACAATCTCTCTTCAAAGGATTTGGGAATCCCTCTACCAATTAGATAACATCTATATTGCCATTACTCTCATATAATTGTGAATGATAACATAATACTGAGACTCCTAAAGCAATTTGATTATTCATTCAGATAAGGAGTCTTACCATAAATCCTTGCTAACAGTGAAATGGAAAGAGAGTGGTTTTAGCAGCTGAGGTGGATGCACAACTGCTCCATCATTCTGACAGTGCTACAAAATGGTTTCCTGTAAGGGAATTCCTGTAGGGTACCATCTGGCCATATGACCTTTGATCTTTTTTCTGGAAGCGATTTCTTGTAAAGATGGTGGCCTTGTATCGCTTTACTACGCAAGAGTGTTGTTGTCCTCTCCTGGAAAGCAAAGATGTAATGGGGGAATGGGGATATGCTGTGGGAAGGCAGGGTGCAGATGTGTGCTGCAGAGATAGGGATAGGCAAAGTGCTTTAAATGTTTGTGCTCTGTAGTGAAGGAAAAGAAAGGTGGCAGTATATAGGATGAGGAATGCACTTGACCTTAAAAAACGTTCATATTGTTACAGAGCAAGACAAAGATGCCCTTTTTGATGTAAGTATCTTTCTCTTGAACCTTTAAGTTGCACAGTAGGTGGGAATGGGAGGAAGCTGCATGTGGCTGCTTAATTAGCAGAGAATGTAATTGTGACTTGTATCCTTGATTTATTGTTGAGCACGAATAGTGAGTGACAGCCTGAAGAATGCTCTTACAACCATAGCCTGTCTCAAACTTCACGGCTGGGCTTCAGCTTGTCTTTAGCATCTGTGTTATGTGTGTTGGGTGGATGCCCAGGTTGTCAGAAATGTTGGTGACTCTGCTCTCTGCATCTTCATTGCAGCATCAGGAATCTGAACTAGAAATCAGGAGGACAGCTCGAATTTCTGGCTTTTCCTCCTGCCTTGCCTTTGCTTTTGGTGACCGAAAGCATCCTTGATTACAGTGCAATCTGTGCTCTCTGCTGTCAGAAGAGGTGTACTTGGCTGGCAGGGAAGGCAGCAGCCTGATTCCTACTTGCTGCCTCCTGGAGGTGAGGTAGGACAGAAGAGAATCAATTAAGAGATGAAAAACACTTTTTAAAAAGAAAACAAGTAGATAAAACTCCCAGAAGAATGATACTATTTGCAGGACATAACAAAGGTTTCAACATTTGCATAATTACATTAACGTGTAAATCAAATGAGTTTCTTGCCTCACAGTGAGAGGCTGATTTTAAATATTCTGTGAAATTTTTGTTTAATATTCGATAGTAAAAGAAATTTTAGAGCATGTAATTGAGCTGGATTCATGGATAAACAAGTTAAAAGTGATTTCAATCTGTGTTTCTTGTTCCACATAACTCCCCAATTTTCTATGCTCTCTTGAGCAGTCTTAGCACTTTAGAGGTGAAACCTTTATTTTACCTGACATCAGAACTGCTTTCTCAGTGAAAGCAGTTCCTAGTATTAAAGAATCATACCTTTTTCAGTAAGAATATTGCTTAATTGAAAGTCCTGTCTGTCAATACTAATTCATACTTCCTGGTGACCTCTGGGTATGCTTCTAATCTTGTTCTCGGTATAGAATAGTGCTTAAAGACCAAAGACAAAGAGAAAATTCCTAGAGGGACTATGTTCCCATGTTAGTTACCTGAAGATAATTTAATCTGTATGTCTTATGACGAAGTGACCTTGATACACAATAGTAGCATTTTCTTCCAATTTTGTTTTGCAAGACTGCTAATTGATGTATTCATGCTTTGTGAAATGTTAGGTACAGATCTGTTGCATATTATGTTTTTATAGGCTTCTGCTATTTTGACAGTATTGTTGCCACCAGTAGTGTAAGATTGATTTGAAATTGTATCTGCATATGCCTGTGGGTAGTCCATCCAATTTGAACATGAGGGGCTAATCCATTTTTGTTCTGAATTCCGGGAAAATGTAGCCTTTTCTTAAAGAAGACCCGATCTTCTAGAATTTTAATTACCTTTAAAATATCTCACAGAGCTGCATGAACACAGCTTAATAACTATGCAGATTTAATCAGAAAAAAAATGTGTTAACCTCCTTGATACAGGAAGCCTTGCATAGTCCTTGAGCTAAGAGATTTCTATCTCGCTTTCCATCAAGCTAGGCTTCCGTGGATTGTTCTGAGCTGCAAGCACAGGAATCAGCTTTGGAGATGGATAGTTTCACAATTGCTTCAAAGGTAGCTTGCAAATTACGTGGTAAATTTTAGTTAAGGAAGGTACATCAAAGGTTTATGTACTTAAAGGAACCTTGGGATTGTTAAACTCTGATGTTTGGGGATAAGTCCTTGCAAGTGATTAAAAAGTTAATCCTTATCAACATTTTGCATTGATAGGCAAGCTAAATCCTTGCCAGTGTATCACATGGCCACTGCTCAACGTGAAAGTATCGGAGAGTGCCTCGCTAGGAATTAGTTGGTATGGTGTAGTGTCTCAGTCATCCTTTGGAAATTGTGCTTACAAAGTACAATAATGTTCTTGGTGAGGAGAAATAACATGCTATCAGGAAATAACTGGAGGAAAGTGTATAGTATGCCATATACAAATTGTAGGGGAGAGATGAATTCTTGGCAAGAAATTTAGGAATGTTTCTATTTAAGACTGTAAAGGTCCAAACAGTTTAGTGATGCGTGGTGTGTGGGTTTTTTTTTTGCATTTTGTTTTGTTTTTTTCCAGGAGGAAAAAGGAACTTGCTTCTTGAAAATTGTTAAATGTATTATTCTATTTTGTAAAGTAAAGGCTGTTGCTGTTGACTGTCAACTGGTGAATGTAAGATCACACCTCTCATGGATATAGTGCTTGAGATACTGTGTACTCTACATGTTAGTCACAGTTAGAAGTTCCTATCAAGGAAGCCAGCAAATGAGAAGATAAGGCTGTGCTTAAAAATGTACAAAAATGATTGTAGACTCACTTATCTTGCTGCCTTGGTACACTCTGCATTAAAGTACATAATGAATAACTGCATCATGGTTCATGTAGGGTTTAACATTCTTAGGTTAGGCTTTTATCAAAGGCATTAAAAGAATGAATAGCTATCGTGCATATAAATCATACGGATAAGCAGAATGTAAAGCAGCAGTGAAGTCTGCTGGACCCCTTAGTGGCTAATCAGCAGTGGATAACAGCATACTTCCCAGGGGGTTTATAGAGCTACCCTTTCAGTTCACATACGTCCTGAATCTTCAAGCCTCAAATCCAATTTGTTTATAACATTTTATTTATTGTCTGATTTTGAAATTATTATATGAGAATAATGTGGAATTTTCTATTAAAGGCCATTGCATAAAAATAAGGAGGGCAGAACACAGTGCTGTCTCTGTACTGAAACATACACACACACCTGCTTTTTTCATTTTTAAAAATTTTGTACTGGGTAAGAAAAGATGCAACTAACTTGTTGGGTGTATACTTGGAACACAACCAATTAAGGCATTTCTCTGGTAGAGTTTGGAAATAAGAGAAAGCACATTAAAGAATGGGTGGATGGATAGCTGGTTTTCAAGACATGCTGAGAGCAATGATGAGTAGTAGCTATAGTAATGTATTTTCATCTCCTTTCCTTTGGATTAGGGAATCATGACCTTTATTTTTAATTGATGACCTTTCAGTTGGGGGGTCATGTTTTGGTCATCAAGTTTAATCAAGATCTAGATTTTGTCCTTGATTTCTATGTTACTGTAGTGCTGTACTGAGCCACTCTTTAAATCTCTTGAAAAAAACAAGTTAACTACAAGGATAGAGTGATTTATTTCTTAATGGTATTCCTTACTATTGCTAGGTCGTCCCTACCACTATATATGAGTGCAAACAATAGTTTGTATTTGTCTGCAAGAGAACCTGCCAAAATGTTCTCAGAAGCAGGTGTCTTCCAGTAGCCACTCCATTCATTGAACATGTTTTCAGGAGAAGCACCCAGAAATTGATCTGCTTGGAAAGGGGCTGGGCTGTTTGATTCTGAGGTTTTCTTCACTTTGAAATTTACTTAGTTTCTTTTTCCCTTTGACTGGTGTGACCTAGTCCAAACTAGGATTAGCTCTGAATCAGACCGTGAAGTCCTTCTGTTTTCCCAGGCTTTAGGAAGAGATGGTTATGTTGACTCTACTCTCCCCAGCCTCTGTTCTCATCTCTGGTCAGTGGATTCTGTGGGTTTCCAGCAAGCAGCGCACCTTATGGAGGAGGATTTAGTTAGCTGCTAACCTTTTTCATGAAATGCTGAGCTCTGCCTATGTATAAATGTATATCCCTGTACTTTATCCTACATGGGGCAATGTCTGTCTGAAAATTACTGGGGAAAAAAATCTTATTACTCATTGAATCTGGTTTTGATGATAATAAAAAGCGAATTATAATGAAGGAAAAAGAATATAAACTTTAAACTGTCAAATGCAATTAAAAATTAATCAAAAGGACTGGTATTCTTCATACATTCTCCTTCTGCCTCGAATGTCAGTATCTGAGAATTAGCATGACATGAGGTTGTGGGTTGTGTAAAGACTTAAACCGTTTCCACTTGTACCATCTCTTTATTTTTCCTGTTTGAGTTAAATGAGCAAAATGAGGACTGATCAAGTCTCTAATACTCCCTCTATAATCAGGATCTGTATGTGAATTCTTGCAAACTTGGCTAAGAGGTGTCTGTGACTACACTGATACTTTGATATGAAGGTGCTTACAGTCTGATTAACGCATGCTGCATTTTTGTTCTCTCCTGCTGGGAATAAAAATTTGGGGCTAATAAAACGTTTCCTGACCTTGAATAAGAGGGTGTAGTGTTTTCTTTCTTGATAAAGATATGAGTGCTGGTTTTTTTTGCTGGTTTTGTTGTAATAAAATTTGAGGGGAATAGTAAGTGACTATTTGAGAAAATATGCGTGATAAATTTGGCCCTATGTGTTTGGTTTTTTTCTTAGGATTGTCAGCTATCTTGTTGCAGTAATTGTCCATGAAGGAGTAAGTTTAAAAAAAAAAGTTTTCTTTTCTACTGTATGTAGCTAAGATAATAAAAAGCTGGGATTTATTTTTTGTTTTAGTTTTGTTTAAAGGACTTCTATGCAAAATTTGTACTTAAAACAGTGAATTAAAAAATACTTAGCATTACTGTTATTGTATACAACAACTGGGAATTCTACTTCGCTGCTTCTTAACACGGTAAATAAAAACCAAGGAAATTGAACATGCCTGGCTTTAAAAATTTGCTAAAATTCTATCTAAAAATGTCTTTTTCCTATTATAATTTCCGAAATACTCTAATGGCACGTCCATCTCTTTCAGGCTGTTTTGAGTTAAAGTGCTTTCCTTTGGAGCTTGCACTGACAACATAATGAGGGTCTGCGTACAACCGAGGTTGAATCAGGAAGTGTTGATCCACTTACAGAGTCAGGAGAGATGCCCAGCTGAAAGCATTTGAGCTAGCAGATTTTTAGCTTTTCATAACAATTGAAGGAAAAAGCCTAAAAACATAGTAGTTCTTCCCTCCTGGTTATGCAGCTCTGATTCCTTAATAACAAAGGTTATCCTGGTGTAGCTAAGACCTCCTAAATCAGCCATCTTCTCAGCTGCAGGTGGTGATGGATAGGGATGCAGATACAACTCGAGCTGGGGAGCTGTTTGCCAATCCCTCTAGTTTCTTCCCTGCTCACTGTCATCTACTTCTTTGAAGAGCTGGCTCCAGATTTTGTCAGGAGTCCCATTTGACCTCCATCCAAATCTGATCAAGTAGAGATGAGAAATTTATGTCATTGCTATAACAGACGTTCATTTGCACGTATTTGTTTTTAGTGGTTGGCACACCATGTTTGTCAGGAAACTGTCTTTAAAATGGTTTTTGCACTGAGTGCTTGTTATCTTCTTGCATAGTGCAACAGGGGTCTTCTCCAGTGTTCCCTGAACTCCTTTGTGGAAGGTGGGGGCACATTTCATTGTGTTGTGAGACAGTAGGTCCTTCCCAGCCTTAAAAAGGTGTTAGTGCCATATTCACTGTTTAAAAACATCAAAAATATTAGCTAGCAGAGCCTTATGGCAATCCTAGAAGTGGTAAAGTGGTGATCACTGAGGGAGAGCCTTGAAAGGTATCTGGGTTTGTTCTGACATGTAGGAGATGATGACTTGTGGCCACCTTGACAATGTTTACTGTCTGTGAGTTAAGGAGGGCAGGATGAGAGGAGAAGCTCTGTAAAGAGCCTTTTCTTCCCAGTCATCTGGTATTAAAGGTTATGGAGAGTACATCTACACCAGAGATAACTGAGCAGGAACTATGGCTTTTCTTGTTGCTATATTGTTTTTAGGGTTGGTGGAGGAAGAGAGAAGGGATGCTAGTAAAAGGTGTTTTCCTCCTAGGGAGGATGTTTTTCCTGTTTGAACCTGTGATGTCAGGAGGGAAACGGAGGCTGTAGAGCTTTCATGAGCAGTGTTTCTCTAGTAGAAAGAGCAGATTTGTAGGTTCTGATGCAGTTACCCTATAATGTGCAACTCTCAGATAGGGCTGATATCTCCTAAAATGCTGTGATTCCACCCTGATCACTCCTTGTTCCCAGCTCTCAGCAGTTTGGATGTCAGCTTCTGTCTATAAGTAGTTGTAAGCAGCTTGCTTCCTCCTTCTGGGGTGGGTGGGAGATGTAAGTGTGGCTACAGGAGTGTCCTGCTCATGTTTAAATTCACAGGTAGATACACTGACGAGGGAAGGTAACATTTACCCAGAAGTTCAGAAAGATTCTGCTAAATGTCATCAGCTGCCTGTGCTTGGAAAGTGGAGGGAGGGAATAGAGGATTTGCTATGAGTGATGCAAACCTGCAGTTCTGGCTGGTTTTGCTGAGTCAGGGTCAAAGGCTATTTCTGGGTATGTTTTCGGGGCTTTGAAGTGGTGGTATTGCTTGTGTTGGTAAGTATTGCCCATGTAAAGGTTATGAGGGTCAATCTTGTGATTTTTTTTTTTTTAATATAATCGCATTTTGCCTGATCCACTCCAGCTCATCTCCTCGAGAAATCTTTGGAGGTGGTCTTGTAGCCTGTTCAGATATGGAAACACAAACCTTTCCCTGCTTTTTCAGGGTCTGATACAGTTAATCTCATTTTTAGCTTGCTATTGTAATACCAAAAAAGTTAATTTGTGTACTTGATATGTCTTTGAGAACAAATTCGTAACTATTATTCAGGTCGTCATTTATGACACTGACATTCTAACATGTTGTGCAATAGAAAACATTTTAATAGCTTGGCAATCTTTCAAAATAGATATGGCTATTTTTTCTGTGCTTTTCAAAGGTAGATTTTAGCAGATTGGTGGTTCTTGAAAATGGTGCCCCTGACTTCTTGACTGAGATTACTCCATGCTCACCTATTGCCTAACTTTCTGTTGTGTCTTTTGAAGGAAATGCTGTTGGCATGGAAGTAGCTCTCTGCCAATGTAGCATTTCTTGTGAAGTCCTCTGAAGTGGTTAAGTGGTTTAAAACTTTGTGTTGAGAAGAAGATTGTTTCTCATAAATACAAAAAGTAGGAGTAGCAGGTTTTTCTTTACAATGTTCACAGAATAGTATCAGTATCAAAGAACTCGACGTGTGTTTAAAAAACAAACATGTAGAAGAACAAAAATATAAAAGAAGGCTTTGATGGGCTTTTTTCCCTGTGCTGTTATACTAACAGGCAGCAACAGGGCTCTGAGCCTTATCTTGTAGGGATTTACACCTGATACGAGACCAGAGTGCATTCTGAAGGACAGAAGTACATTGTTGTCTTTGGAATAGTTACTAAGCTTGGTAGCAGCAAGGCTGTTTACAGGGGATAATGCCTCCAGGCTTTAGGCAAAGCAGTGTGGACGATGTGAGAATAACTGGCCCTGGGAGACACCGGAGAAAGCTGGAGCCTGTCAGATAGGCTTCAGCATCCCAAGGCATCTGATCCACAGTGAAATCCAGCAGAAATAATGGTACTTTAACTCGGGTAACAAGAATTTAGGATCCAGTGTTGCTGCTTATTTCTTTCCTGAAGTGGTCTGTTGACATTTATGTTGTTTTTCTTGTGTGCAGATGTGACTCTGTGGGGTGATGGAGAAGGCTGGTAGTAAGATACAAATGTAGTCTTTACTGTGTCTTTGGATCTGACATCTTACATGTTTCTTACTTAACTCTTTTTATGGGAATTTTTCATGTGAAAAATGAGAAATTCAGCTTTGCGATTGCATTAGCCTTATTAATGTTTGTACAGTTGCAATGTAACGTGATTTTAACAATGATGGGATTTGCAGCTCTGGGCTGCAGATTTTCTGCAGTAGTACTTGGAAAAAAGCTCCCTAAAATGATCAGCAAAATTATTTATATATTCACTAAGCACTAGGCCAGAGTCAAGTTTCCCATCCTGTGGGCAAGCACCCTGCTTCTCAGGCACATGGCTTTCCCAGACAGCCCTCCCAGCTCCCTTCCATCCTGTTCTTCCTCTCCTCTGACTCTGCATGTTTAGTATGTTTTGGCAATAGTTTACGCAGGAAAGACTCCATCCCCTGCTGACCCCTGGAAGCCCTTTGAAGCTGGTAGTCAGAGTATTTTGCTGAAAGGTAAGAGATCCTGTTTCAAAACTGGAAAAAAAGGGGATTGGCATCTAGCTGTGACCTGCGAAGGTAGCCTTGCAGTGCCTCATCCTCTCTTGTGTCCCCAGTGGTGTCGTAGCCTCTCTGTACTAGGTAGCCACTGTCAGTTCTCTGAAAGGGTTAATTTTTGCATGAGTGGAAGGAGGGAGACACACAGTATTTTTATTTAGCCTCCAATTTACATTTATCAAAAGTGTGGAGAAAGCTAGTTTGTGCTGACCTAGAGTTAAATTGGAGGGGCAAAATAATCTGTTTTTCAGTATGGCTCTGCCATTGACCTTGAACTATGATAGGGCCTCGGTCCCATCCTTCCAGCAAACTTGAGCTTCTTTGAAATAACAGGTTTTTCAAGTGTTGATAGCAGTGTTATACTTGTAATTCTCTCAGTCCTCTGATAACTTGGAGATCTCTTGCACAGGATGGAAACAAGAAACAGGTTGGGTAAATAATTTGAAATAAAATACCTAACCTTAGCTTCAGCCTTCCTTATGCTAACAAAGACCTTTTACTGAGAAAGCATTCTTCTCAATGCAGGGGTGTGCCCAAGGTGATTCCACTTTCCCCCTCTTTTTCATATAATCTTGTGTATTTGCATGTGTTGGTTCCCCTGCCTCTTCCTCTTCAACTCTGAACAAGTCGAAGTGACAATGCATTGATTTATCTGTACAGGGAATCCTGTGCAGGTAACACAGTCCCGGTAGGCATGACAACTAACACTTAAAATACATCTTTTCATACAAAAATGACACTAATATGAGAGTAATATTAATAATTAAAGTCTTTCTGAAACACTGTTTTGAAATTGATTTGAACCCACACTCAATTAGGAAAACTGTGCGGAGAAACTCTGTGGTTTGATACACAGCTTTGAACTAGTAGGTATACAGTCTTCAAAAACAGCTGTGCTATTATTTCCTTAAAAGTAAAACAAAAATCTCATCCTAACCTACATAGGAAGAAAGAGGCAGGTGCTTCTGTAGCAAAGTCAGTCAGATAAAGGAGTGTATAAGGCTGGTTATGCTTTCACAGTGGCATCAGTTCAGAGCTGCATGAAAATGGGAGTGTGGGGGAGCAGCCAGAAATTTGAATATTTGAGATGGAAAAGGTCACCTTTCTGCATCTGAGCATGTAGGGATGCTGAATACATTTCAACATGGGGTCGCTAGTTAGCTGGTGATGGAGAGTCCGATTCTGATGTTGAGTTCTGTGGCTGTAAATTATTTTGAGGGGTGGCAGGGTTGAATTTGCACTTGTGTTAGTGAGGGCAACTTCTGGCTCAGAGTTTGCTTTTGAACGCCAAAAATCTAGCCCACTGTGGGAAAAGCTTCTGTCATTCTGTAACTCCCCAGATGCTATTTTCTGGAAGAAGGTAATGTACAGATGCAAGAGAACTGTTCTTGGAGTACCAGCTGCAAAAGGTTGTATGTCAAAAAAATATGTTGTGGATATCTACTGTATAAAGAAAAGGGGAGGCAAGTATGCTATTGCCTGCGTGTTCTGCTAGAAAATATTAAACTGAAGCACTTCCAAAGCCAAGGACTATCTGAGTAAAATCAGAATAAAAATATATTTTCACATAAATTCACAGTGGTAAGGCCAGAAAGGACTGTTAGGATGTCCTATGATGCGAGTTATGCTAGACACTAATAACTTTCACTTGATGATCCCTTTTGTAAGACATTAAATTCTTGGACAAAAATATAATCGAGGTTTATATAACACTGCTGCTTGGGTACTTTGCTATTTTTTTTAAGTTTTTATTTTTAATCAAGACTTGCAATCTGTGCATCTGTGACGCTTAGAAGGCTGAAGACAGATATAGTCACTACCTCACATAGTCCCTAATTTCTGCGGTTATGGTGACTCCCACCCACCTCACTGTTCATCTTTCTTCCTATGGAACGTGAAAGAAATGAATTGGTTTCTTGAATGTTTTCCCATTAAAATCTCATCTTGGGGTTTTGGGTGAGCTCTGCATTGATACTGAGGGACATTGGTGGTTAGGGAGGTGTCCTGACAGGATGTGAAGTGAGTTTAGGAGGTGGATTGTGCTTATGAGGGCTCTCCCTGCCATTCTCTCCTCCAGAGGAAGGTCAGATTTTGTTCCAGAGAGAAGGAGCAGCTTGTGCCATCAGAAAAGTTGAAGAGCCAAATTGTCTTTCCTCCACTTTTCTTGAAGTGCTCTTCAGTGTTTACTTCATCAGCTTTCTCAGGGGAGAGGGAGCAGGAGAGTTAGATTTCCTTATAAGTACAGGAAATTTCTATTTAGTTCATGTTAGATTTGCAATATCTATAGCACAAGTAATTAACACTAATAATTGAAACCAAACAATACAGTTAGAGGGCAAGATTTAACAGTCTGATTTTTAAAGGGGAAATTAGTACATGAATAACAAACCAATCACACCCCACACCAGGTTATTAAAAGTACTAAGGATATTTGCAGTTTACTTATGGCTGAAATATAAATCCAACTCTAAGTCTGGTTTCTGTAGAAGTGTCAGATTCTAGAAGCAGTGCTTGTGTGTAGTGTGAGCTGTATCTGCACCTGTGCAGTGTCTTGCTGTCCTTGGAGTATTTGACTTTAGACTATTTCCAGACTTCTGTGGTAATGCAAAATGCAATAATCTTACTGCTGAGGATGAAAAATGCAGTATTTTATTTGCATCTACTCCCTAATATTTTTTTTTCCTTTTGTTACCATACAGCTGTAGAGTGGGAAGCTTAGTGGCCTTTGTTAGCACTGCTCTGCAGGCTGCTTCCAGGTCAGCTACAGAGGATCCCTGACCCAGAGCATGAACCTGGGGGCATCCCCTCGTGCCCCAGGCACTCGGGGTACATGGGCTCTGCAGACATGCAGGTCGTGTCCTGGCTGTGTCAGGGCATGGGGGCACCTGGTGAGTGAAGGCTGGTCAGAAGACCTCCGGTCAGCCTCCTTGCTAAGGTGTTTCTTGGGAATAAGGATAACAGAAGCCTTAGAAGGACTGGGAAAGTGGGTATATGTTGAACTACACAAATTGGTGGAGGAAATCAAAGGCAGATGTTATCAACTGAACTGATTTCTAGCTCATTTTCTCTCCCCCCCCCCCCCCCGC